>NC_092735.1:24859888-24979888 GCF_047496885.1 Scyliorhinus torazame | reverse complement strand
CAGACAGACACACACACGCAGACACACACACACACACAGACAGACACACACATAGACAGACAGACCGACACACATACAGACAGACACACACACAGACAGACACACACACAGACACACACAGATAGACTGACAAACACACAGACAGACAGACGCACACACACAGACACACACAGACACACACACACACAGACACACACACAGACACACACACACAGACACACACACAGACAGACACACACACACACACACAGGCACACACACAGACACACGCACACACACAGACAGATGCACACACAGACACACACACACAGGCACAGAAACTCACACACACACACACAGACACGCACACACAGGCACACACACAGGCACACACACACACAGGCACAGAAACTCACACACACACATAGACACACACACACAGACACACAGACACTCACACACAGACACACACAGACGCACACACACAGGCACACACACACAGACAGACGCACACACAGACACACACACAGTCAGACAAACAGACACACTCACACAGACACACACTGCCAGCCCCACATACCCACCCAGACAGCTACACACACACACACACAGACACATATCCAAAGACACAGACACACCCAAACTCACTCCTAAAGACACATACGACAGACTTATCAATGTGCACCAAGACGCACAACATTCATACATACGCACACTCACATTCACAGACACACGATCACACATGGAAATACTGACACACATTCACATGCACAGACACACGCATAGACACACACTCGCATTCACAGACACACAGATACACCCAGACAAACACACACTGACACACATACACAGACACGCAGGCACGCACAAACATTGACATACACACACGCAAGCATAGGCATACACACAGAAACTCACAGACGCACACAGCCAGTGGCTTGACACGCTGAACCTCCTGGGTCACCGCAGTAGAAAGCTGTGGTCCGCCTGTTAAAGACATGTTCATCAAATTGTTAGGTTGATGGAAATTTTTTCCCAGGCTAAATTGCCCCATAATTGGAAAAAGAAAGAATTGGGTACTTTAAATTTGAATTTTAAAAACAGTATTTCCTTTATTCGGGACGTGGGGGTCGCAGGCCGTGCCAGCATTTATTGCCCTTCCCTAATTGCCCCTGAGGGGGCAGTTAAGAGTCAAACACATTGACTGTGGGGCTGGAGTCACACGTAGGCCAGGCCGGGTGAGGACGGCAGATTTCCTTCTCGAGCGGCCATTACTGAACCAGGTGGGTTTTTACGACAATCGGCAAACGGTTTCACGGTTGTTATTTTGGGCAGCATTCTCTGGTCCTCCGGTCACATGTCGCTTGGTGCCGCGCTGTTCGCTAGATTATTTAAATATGTATATTGGGATCTCGCCCAGCACGGGTGAGGTCCAGATCGCGACGCTTCGTGGGATCCATCGACCTCGTAACGCCAACCAGGTCGGAGGCGACAAAGCCAGTTTATCGCGCTCTATGTTTCTCCACATGTGCTGCGAGAGTCTGAGTCCAAAAATCTCTCTCTTTCTCACTCAGCCCATCTCATTTTATCTCTCTGTCTCGATGTCTCTCTCTCCTCTCTCTCTGCGCCTCGTCCTCTGTTTCTCTCACATGTGTGTGTCTCTCTCTCCCCCCTCCTCGGTGTCTATCCCTCTGTCACTCTTTCCCCAGCCTCTCACTCTCTCTGTCTCTCTCTCCCTCTCTTTGTCTCTGTGTCACTCCCTTTGTGTATCCCTCTGTCTCTCTCTCTCTCTTCCTCTGTCCCTCTCGCTCCCTCAGAGTCCCTCTCTCTCTCTCTCTCTCTCCCTCTGTCTCGCTCTCTCCCTCTGTGACCCTCCCTCTCTCCATGTGTGTCTCTTCCTCTGTGTGTGTCTCTCTTTCTCTCCCTCTCTCACCCTCTGTCTTCTCTCTCTCCCTTTGTGCCTCTCTCTCTCTCTCTCTCTGTCTCTCTCTGCCTCTCCTCTCTTTCTTTTTCTTTATTAATTTAGAGCACTCAATTATTATTTTATTCCAATTAAGGGGCAATTTAGCGCGGCCAATCCACCTAACCTGTACATCTTTGGGTTGTGGGGGTGAAGCCTACACAGACACGGGGAGAATTCCCTCCTCTCTTTCTCGCTGTTTCTCTCTCTCCCTCTGTCTCTCTCTCTCTCTCTTCCTGTGTCTCTCCCTCCATCTCTCTCCCTCTCTCTCTTCCTCTTTCTCACCCTCTGCCTTTTTTAGATCCTCGCTCAGATCCTCACTCTCTGTCTTTCCCGCTGCCTCTCGATAGGAATTCCTGCCGGTGCCTTGATCCCATCAGCGCTGCTCCATCTCGAGCCAGGAGGGGGCGGTGTTGTGCCACAGGCCCATGGCGGCCACACACCAATCAGCGAGGAAGTTCCGCAGAGTCGCAGGATAAACTCGGAGAGTTCCTGCATGAAGGAAATAGCCTTTTTAAAATTGGGGCACAACAGTTTGCTGGCCTTCCGTAGCCATTGAGTCATTTAGATCACAGAAGGAGGCCACTCGGCCCATCGAATCAATGCTGGCTCCCCGCCAGGCAATCGAGTCAGTCATACTCCTCTACTCGATCTCCGTAACATTGGGTGGCAGCCCCTCGGAGACTCCAGGACACCGTGACCCTGGGGGAAAACCACCGGGACTTAAAGAGATCATTTTTTTTAATGCCATCGTCACTTCAATATGAAATTATTGGGAGGTCGAAATGGCTGATTGACCGACAGTCAAGTATCGGCTAATTGGCTAACGCTTCCCAATTTGTGTGGGAACGCGGTGCATCACAAGGGCGGGCGTGTTGGCCGACTAATCAGGTGGGGAAGGGGGGGGGGGGGGGTCATGCGACGAAACATCCAGGTTTGTCAATTTAAACACCATTAATGTTTTATTATTAACACTAACTATAATTAAAATAGGTAAAAAATACAACTGGCTAACTGTTATTTAATCTCCAATCTTCCCCCCCCTCTTTAACTCGCCCCACCCTCTACACACAGAGAAAACAAACCCTGAGGGGGAAGAGAGGGGGGGGTAAAAAAAAATGATGAAAAAAGGATAAACGTTTTAGTTCCAGATGGACCTCCTCCAGTGAGTCTCTCAACTCTAGGCTTTCAAGCGGATGTTATCTTCCAGCTTGTAACTGTTTGCACTGTCGTCTCACAGAAGTAGCAGACAGCCAGCATTCGAGGGAGAGAGAGAGAGAGCTGATTCCACCTTGAGGGTCTCGTGGCTTCTCCCGGGTTCTCTCCGAAAAGCCCCACCCGACAGGAACCAATTGCAGTCAGTTGCCAGGTAGAATACTGTCCCTGGACAATCCATTGGCCACCAGCCAACCAATCAAAGACGCACCCCTCCAATTTCTTGGGTGCCCTAAAATCTGCCCAAAGTATAATAATAATACTTGGTGTCACAAGTAGGCTTACATTGACACTGCAATGAAGTTACTGTGAAAAGCCCCTAGTCGCCACATTCCGGTGCCTGTTCGGGTACACTGAGGGAGAATTCAGAAGGTCCAATTCACCTAACAAGCACGTCTTTTCGGGACTTGTGGGAGTAAACCGGAGCACCCGGAGGAAACCCACGCAGACACGGGGAGAATGTGCCAACTCCGCACAGACAGTGACCCAAGCCGGGAATCGAACAAAACGATATAACACAGTGAACCATTTTGACAGTTTGAGTTCCTTACTCCCGCTGCTCGGCTTAAAGGTATGTCTCCATTAACGTTCCCATGGACCAATAGAATGGACAATAGAACATTACAGCGCAGTACAGGCCTTCGGCCCTCGATGTTGCGCCGACCTGTGAAACCACTCTAAAGCCCATCTACACTATTCCATTATCATAGTGGATAAAGACAACTAAGAGAATTAACAGGAAGGACCCCTGACAATCTCAGAAAGAGGGGTTTTGGCCACCCCTGTAGGGGGTCAGGGTGGGGATAGGGCTAGCCGCAGCCTG
The DNA here is from genome assembly GCF_047496885.1 of Scyliorhinus torazame. NCBI lineage: Eukaryota > Metazoa > Chordata > Chondrichthyes > Carcharhiniformes > Scyliorhinidae > Scyliorhinus > Scyliorhinus torazame. The sequence continues at coordinate 24,975,911 of NC_092735.1, read as the reverse complement.
CAAGCGTGCACTGGGCAGCGCTGTGAGTCACAGGGTCGCCGGTTCAAATCCCACTCCCCTGCCTCAAGGCCGACACACTGAGGGGGCGCTGTACGGTTGGAGCTGCCGCCTTTCCAGGTGAAACTGCTAAACCGTCTGCCCTCTCAGGTGGGTGTAAAAGACCCCCCATGGGGGTCCATCTCAAAGAAGGGCAGGGGACGGCTTTATCCCGGTCCCTCAGTCAACAACCCTGGAGGCGGATGAGCTGGTATCGCGGTACTGCTCGTGGGACCTTGCTGTGCCCAAAATGGCTGCCGTGTTTCCCACATCACAACATCGATTACACTTCGGAAAGAGCTTCATTTAATAAAGGGACTGGTTTAGCTCACTGGGCTAAATCGCTGGCTTTGAAAGCAGACCAAGGCAGGCCAGCAGCACGGTTCAATTCCCGTACCAGCCTCCCCGAACAGGCGGCGGAATGTGGCGACTAGGGGCTTTTCACAGTAACTTCATTTGAAGCCTACTTGTGACAATAAACAAATTTCATTTCATTGGCTGGGTAGAGCTTCGGGGTGGGTTCCTGAGGGTGTGAAAGGCGCCATCAAAATGCAAATCCTTCCGCTCACTCAACATGGGGGGGCAGGGGGCAGGGGGGGTCACAGAGAAGGTTTCACTGCAGGTGCCTGATGTCTTGCCAATGGAGGAGGTTTTAGAAGAGACCTTTTCAGGTCGAGGGGCGGAGAGAGGGAGATGGAAAGGAGGAGAGTGAGGGGGAGAAAGGGTTAGATGGGGAGAGAGAGGCTGAGTGGGAGAGAGGGAGAGAGTGGGGAAGGAAGGAGAGAAAGAGAGAGCGAGAACTGGAGAGGGAGGGAGAGAAAGAGGGGGGCGAGAGAGGTTTAAAAAGGGATTCTGGAGGTAAATTCGGAGATGAGGGTGATTGAAGTCAGTTTATCTGAATGCATGGAACAGGCTCGATGGGCTGAATGGTCGCCTCACAGAACCTTTACGGTTCCGAACGAGGCCATTCAGCCCATCGAGTCTCCTGCTCCTCTTTCTTATGTTCGAAGCCAGATTTGGATTAATGGATCAGAAAACTGGATCAGAACAACCTCTTTGAAGAACGATTTCAAACTTCAGTTGAATTGAGCCCTTGGAAAGCAGAAACATGTCATTTTCAGATGTGCCTGTCGCCATTCAGAACAAGAGCGAAGGAGCCGCCCCTTTGAGTTGGTGGTGGGTGTAATGGTGGACGGCGACCACACGAGGGTGACAGAGACAACAAAATGGTTCACGTCAGTTAGACCCTCGCGACAGGTTGGACTCGGTGGGAAATCCCAACCAGCGACAATACCCCCGGCTGATTGGCTGGGAAAACCTGCCCGAGGAGAAATATCTGAGGCGGCGGTGAATTCCCGGGCCCAGAGCGCGGTGGCGGCGGCGTCAAATAATATTTTTTGCGGCTGATTTTGATTGATTCCTGATTGACAAAGGAGTCAAAGGTTATCGGGGTTGGGGGTCGGGGGGTAGACGGGAATGGGGAGATCAGGCCACGATCAGATCGATCATGATCTTAGCGAATAGCAGAGCAGGTTCGAGGGGCTGAATGGCTTCCTCCTGGACCTAAACTCTTTCAATCTGTCCCCTCTGGTGGTGGAAATAATTTCTTCATATTCCCCCTTCTCTGCAAAAACGTGGATTTCCTGCTCCTGCCTGAAGTCAACAGACCCTTTGTTGGTCCGTGAGATTTTCCCGTCCTGTCCGCTGCGATTCCTGCAGCCGGGCGGGATCGGGAAATCGCGATTTAGGCATTTTGCTCCCTTTCAAAATAACATAAGGAAATGGTTTGGACGTTTTTATACGTTAGATTCTCAGATTTATAAACAGGTGGGCCCCCCGGTTTGGCACCTCTTCCGAAAGACGGTGCCTCTGACGGTGCTGCACCCCTCAGTGCCTCTGACGGTGCTGCACCCCTCGGTGCCTCTGACGGTGCTGCACCCCTCGGTGCCTCTGACGGTACTGCACCCCTCAGTGCCTCTGACGGTGCTGCACCCCTCGGTGCCTCTGACGGTACTGCACCGCTCAGTGCCTCTGACGGTGCTGCACCCCTCGGTGCCTCTGACGGTACTGCACCCCTCAGTGCCTCTGACGGTGCTGCACCCCTCGGTGCCTCTGACGGTGCTGCACCCCTCAGTTCCTCTGACGGTGCTGCACCCCTCGGTGCCTCTGACGGTACTGCACCCCTCAGTGCCTCTGACGGTGCTGCACCCCTCGGTGCCTCTGACGGTACTGCACCCCTCAGTGCCTCTGACGGTGCTGCACCCCTCAGTGCCTCTGACGGTGCTGCACCCCTCAGTGCCTCTGACGGTGCTGCACCCCTCAGTGCCTCTGACGGTGCTGCACCCCTCGGTGCCTCTGACGGTACTGCACCCCTCAGTGCCTCTGACGGTGCTGCACCCCTCGGTGCCTCTGACGGTGCTGCACCCCTCAGTTCCTCTGACGGTGCTGTACCCCTCAGTGCCTCTGACGGTGCTGCATCCCTCGGTGCCTCTGACGATGCTGCACCCCTCAGTTCCTCTGACGGTGCTGCATCCCTCGGTGCCTCTGACGATGCTGCACCCCTCAGTTCCTCTGACGGTGCTGCACCCCTCGGTGCCTCTGACGGTGCTGCACCCCTCCGTGCCTCTGACGGTGCTGCACCCCTCGGTGCCTCTGACGGTGCTGCACCCCTCGGTTCCTCTGACGGTGCTGCACCCCTCAGTTCCTCTGACAGTGCTGCACCCCTCAGTGCCTCTGACGGTGCTGCACCCCTCAGTGCCTCTGACGGTGCTGCACCCCTCAGTGCCTCTGACGGTGCTGCACCCCTCAGTGCCTCTGACGGTGCTGCACCCCTCGGTGCCTCTGACGGTACTGCACCCCTCAGTGCCTCTGACGGTGCTGTACCCCTCAGTGCCTCTGACGGTGCTGCACCCCTCGGTGCCTCTGACGGTGCTGCACCCCTCAGTGCCTCTGACGGTGCTGCACCCCTCGGTGCCTCTGACGGTGCTGCACCCCTCAGTGCCTCTGACGGTGCTGCACCCCTCGGTGCCTCTGACGGTGCTGCACCCCTCGGTGCCTCTGACGGTGCTGCACCCCTCGGTGCCTCTGACGGTTCTGCACCCCTCGGTGCCTCTGACGGTGCTGCACCCCTCAGTGCCTCTGACAGTGCTGCACCCCTCAGTTCCTCTGACGGTGCTGCACCCCTCAGTGCCTCTGACGGTGCTGCACCCCTCAGTGCCTCTGACGGTGCTGCACCCCTCGGTGCCTCTGACGGTGCTGCACCCCTCAGTTCCTCTGACGGTACTGCACCCCTCAGTGCCTCTGACGGTGCTGCACCCCTGAGTGCCTCTGACGGTGCTGCACCCCTCGGTGCCTCTGACGGTGCTGCACCCCTCAGTTCCTCTGACGGTACTGCACCCCTCAGGGCCTCTGACGGTGCTGCACCCCTCAGTGCCTCTGACGGTGCTGCACCCCTCAGTGCCTCTGACGGTGCTGCACCCCTCGGTGCCTCTGACGGTACTGCACCCCTCAGTGCCTCTGACGGTGCTGCACCCCTCGGTGCCTCTGACGGTGCTGCACCCCTCGGTGCCTCTGACAGTTCTGCACCCCTCGGTGCCTCTGACGGTGCTGCACCCCTCAGTGCCTCTGACAGTGCTGCACCCCTCAGTTCCTCTGATGGTGCTGCACCCCTCAGTGCCTCTGACGGTGCTGCACCCCTCAGTGCCTCTGACGGTGCTGCACCCCTCGGTGCCTCTGACGGTGCTGCACCCCTCAGTTCCTCTGACGGTACTGCACCCCTCAGTGCCTCTGACGGTGCTGCACCCCTGAGTGCCTCTGACGGTGCTGCACCCCTCGGTGCCTCTGACGGTGCTGCACCCCTCAGTTCCTCTGACGGTACTGCACCCCTCAGGGCCTCTGACGGTGCTGCACCCCTCAGTGCCTCTGACGGTGCTGCACCCCTCAGTGCCTCTGACGGTGCTGCACCCCTCGGTGCCTCTGACGGTACTGCACCCCTCAGTGCCTCTGACGGTGCTGCACCCCTCGGTGCCTCTGACGGTGCTGCACCCCTCAGTTCCTCGGACGGTGCTGCACCCCTCAGTGCCTCTGACGGTGCTGCACCCCTCGGTGCCTCTGACGGTGCTGCACCCCTCGGTGCCTCTGACGGTGCTGCACCCCTCAGTTCCTCTGACGGTGCTGCACCCCTCAGTGCCTCTGACGGTGCTGCACCCCTCGGTGCCTCTGACGGTGCTGCACCCCTCGGTGCCTCTGACGGTGCTGCACCCCTCAGTGCCTCTGACGGTGCTGCACCCCTCGGTGCCTCTGACGGTGCTGCACCCCTCGGTGCCTCTGACGGTGCTGCACCCCTCGGTGCCTCTGACAGTGCTGCACCCCTCAGTGCCTCTGACGGTGCTGCACCCCTCAGTGCCTCTGACGGTGCTGTACCCCTCAGTGCCTCTGACGGTGCTGCATCCCTCGGTGCCTCTGGCGATGCTGCACCCCTCAGTTCCTCTGAGGGTGCTGCACCCCTCAGTGCCTCTGACGGTGCTGCACCCCTCAGTGCCTCTGACGGTGCTGCACCCCTCGGTGCCTCTGACGGTGCTGCACCCCTCAGTTCCTCTGACGGTGCTGCACCCCTCAGTGCCTCTGACGGTGCTGCACCCCTCAGTGCCTCTGACGGTGCTGCACCCCTCAGTGCCTCTGACGGTGCTGCACCCCTCGGTGCCTCTGACGGTACTGCACCCCTCAGTGCCTCTGACGGTGCTGCACCCCTCGGTGCCTCTGACGGTGCTGCACCCCTCAGTTCCTCTGACGGTGCTGCACCCCTCAGTGCCTCTGACGGTGCTGCACCCCTCGGTGCCTCTGACGGTGCTGCACCCCTCAGTGCCTCTGACGGTGCTGCACCCCTCGGTGCCTCTGACGGTGCTGCACCCCTCAGTGCCTCTGACGGTGCTGCACCCCTCAGTGCCTCTGACGGTGCTGCACCCCTCGGTGCCTCTGACGGTGCTGCACCCCTCGGTGCCTCTGACGGTTCTGCACCCCTCGGTGCCTCTGACGGTGCTGCACCCCTCGGTGCCTCTGACAGTGCTGCACCCCTCAGTGCCTCTGACGGTACTGCACCCCTCAGTGCCTCTGACGGTGCTGTACCCCTCAGTGCCTCTGACGGTGCTGCATCCCTCGGTGCCTCTGACGGTGCTGCACCCCTCGGTGCCTCTGACAGTGCTGCACCCCTCAGTGCCTCTGACGGTACTGCACCCCTCAGTGCCTCTGACGGTGCTGCATCCCTCGGTGCCTCTGACGATGCTGCACCCCTCTGTGCCTCTGACGGTGCTGCACCCCTCAGTGCCTCTGACGGTGCTGCACCCCTCAGTTCCTCTGACGGTGCTGCACCCCTCAGTTCATCTGACGGTGCTGCACCCCTCAGTGCCTCTGACGGTACTGCACCCCTCAGTGCCTCTGACGGTGCTGTACCCCTCAGTGCCTCTGACGGTGCTGCATCCCTCGGTGCCTCTGACGATGCTGCACCCCTCAGTTCCTCTGACGGTGCTGCACCCCTCAGTGCCTCTGACGGTGCTGCACCCCTCAGTGCCTCTGACGGTGCTGCACCCCTCGGTGCCTCTGACGGTGCTGCACCCCTCAGTTCCTCTGACGGTACTGCACCCCTCAGTGCCTCTGACGGTGCTGCACCCCTGAGTGCCTCTGACGGTGCTGCACCCCTCGGTGCCTCTGACGGTGCTGCACCCCTCAGTTCCTCTGACGGTACTGCACCCCTCAGGGCCTCTGACGGTGCTGCACCCCTCAGTTCCTCTGACGGTACTGCACCCCTCAGTGCCTCTGACGGTGCTGCACCCCTGAGTGCCTCTGACGGTGCTGCACCCCTCGGTGCCTCTGACGGTGCTGCACCCCTCAGTTCCTCTGACGGTACTGCACCCCTCAGTGCCTCTGACGGTGCTGCACCCCTGAGTGCCTCTGACGGTGCTGCACCCCTCGGTGCCTCTGACGGTGCTGCACCCCTCAGTTCCTCTGACGGTACTGCACCCCTCAGGGCCTCTGATGGTGCTGCACCCCTCAGTGCCTCTGACGGTGCTGCACCCCACAGTGCCTCTGACGGTGCTGCACCCCTCGGTGCCTCTGACGGTACTGCACCCCTCAGTGCCTCTGACGGTGCTGCACCCCTCGGTGCCTCTGACGGTGCTGCACCCCTCAGTTCCTCGGACGGTGCTGCACCCCTCAGTGCCTCTGACGGTGCTGCACCCCTCGGTGCCTCTGACGGTGCTGCACCCCTCAGTTCCTCGGACGGTGCTGCACCCCTCAGTGCCTCTGACGGTGCTGCACCCCTCGGTGCCTCTGACGGTGCTGCACCCCTCAGTTCCTCTGACGGTGCTGCACCCCTCAGTGCCTCTGACGGTGCTGCACCCCTCGGTGCCTCTGACGGTGCTGCACCCCTCCGTGCCTCTGACGGTGCTGCACCCCTCAGTGCCTCTGACGGTGCTGCACCCCTCGGTGCCTCTGACGGTGCTGCACCCCTCGGTGCCTCTGACGGTGCTGCACCCCTCGGTGCCTCTGACGGTGCTGCACCCCTCGGTGCCTCTGACGGTGCTGCACCCCTCGGTGCCTCTGACGGTGCTGCACCCCTCGGTGCCTCTGACGGTGCTGCACCCCTCGGTGCCTCTGACGGTGCTGCACCCCTCGGTGCCTCTGACGGTGCTGCACCCCTCGGTGCCTCTGACGGTACTGCACCCCTCAGTGCCTCTGACGGTGCTGCACCCCTCGGTGCCTCTGACGGTGCTGCACCCCTCAGTTCCTCTGACGGTGCTGCACCCCTCAGTGCCTCTGACGGTGCTGCACCCCTCGGTGCCTCTGACGGTGCTGCACCCCTCGGTGCCTCTGACGGTGCTGCACCCCTCGCTGCCTCTGACGGTGCTGCACCCCTCGGTGCCTCTGACGGTGCTGCACCCCTCCGTGCCTCTGACGGTGCTGCACCCCTCAGTGCCTCTGACGGTGCTGCACCCCTCGGTGCCTCTGACGGTGCTGCACCCCTCGGTGCCTCTGACGGTTCTGCACCCCTCGGTGCCTCTGACGGTGCTGCACCCCTCGGTGCCTCTGACAGTGCTGCACCCCTCAGTTCCTCTGACGGTGCTGCACCCCTCGGTGCCTCTGACGGTTCTGCACCCCTCGGTGCCTCTGACGGTGCTGCACCCCTCGGTGCCTCTGACGGTGCTGCACCCCTCAGTTCCTCTGACGGTGCTGCACCCCTCAGTGCCTCTGACGGTACTGCACCCCTCAGTGCCTCTGACGGTGCTGTACCCCTCAGTGCCTCTGATGGTGCTGCATCCCTCGGTGCCTCTGATGATGCTGCACCCCTCGGTTCCTCTGACGGTGCTGCACCCCTCAGTGCCTCTGACGGTGCTGCACCCCTCAGTGCCTCTGACGGTGCTGCACCCCTCGGTGCCTCTGACGGTGCTGCACCCCTCAGTTCCTCTGACGGTGCTGCACCCCTCAGTTCCTCTGACGGTGCTGCACCCCTCAGTGCCTCTGACGGTGCTGCACCCCTCAGTGCCTCTGACGGTGCTGCACCCCTCAGTGCCTCTGACGGTACTGCACCCCTCAGTGCCTCTGACGGTGCTGCACCCCTCAGTGCCTCTGATGGTGCTGCATCCCTCGGTGCCTCTGACGATGCTGCACCCCTCAGTTCCTCTGACGGTACTGCACCCCTCAGTGCCTCTGACGGTGCTGCACCCCTCAGTGCCTCTGACGGTGCTGCACCCCTCGGTGCCTCTGACGGTGCTGCACCCCTCAGTTCCTCTGACGGTACTGCACCCCTCAGTGCCTCTGACGGTGCTGCACCCCTGAGTGCCTCTGACGGTGCTGCACCCCTCGGTGCCTCTGACGGTGCTGCACCCCTCAGTTCCTCTGACGGTACTGCACCCCTCAGTGCCTCTGACGGTGCTGCACCCCTCAGTGCCTCTGACGGTGCTGCACCCCTCAGTGCCTCTGACGGTGCTGCACCCCTCGGTGCCTCTGACGGTACTGCACCCCTCAGTGCCTCTGACGGTGCTGCACCCCTCGGTGCCTCTGACGGTGCTGCACCCCTCAGTTCCTCGGACGGTGCTGCACCCCTCAGTTCCTCGGACGGTGCTGCACCCCTCAGTGCCTCTGACGGTGCTGCACCCCTCGGTGCCTCTGATGGTGCTGCACCCCTCGGTGCCTCTGACGGTGCTGCACCCCTCAGTTTCTCTGACGGTGCTGCACCCCTCAGTGCCTCTGACGGTGCTGCACCCCTCGGTGCCTCTGACGGTGCTGCACCCCTCAGTGCCTCTGACGGTGCTGCACCCCTCAGTGCCTCTGACGGTGCTGCACCCCTCGGTGCCTCTGACGGTGCTGCACCCCTTGGTGCCTCTGACGGTGCTGCACCCCTCGGTGCCTCTGACGGTGCTGCACCCCTCGGTGCCTCTGACGGTGCTGCACCCCTCGGTGCCTCTGACAGTGCTGCACCCCTCAGTGCCTCTGACGGTGCTGCACCCCTCAGTGCCTCTGACGGTGCTGTACCCCTCAGTGCCTCTGACGGTGCTGCATCCCTCGGTGCCTCTGACGATGCTGCACCCCTCAGTTCCTCTGATGGTGCTGCACCCCTCAGTGCCTCTGACGGTGCTGCACCCCTCAGTGCCTCTGACGGTGCTGCACCCCTCGGTGCCTCTGACGGTGCTGCACCCCTCAGTTCCTCTGACGGTGCTGCACCCCTCAGTGCCTCTGACGGTGCTGCACCCCTCAGTGCCTCTGACGGTGCTGCACCCCTCAGTGCCTCTGACGGTGCTGCACCCCTCGGTGCCTCTGACGGTACTGCACCCCTCAGTGCCTCTGACGGTACTGCACCCCTCAGTGCCTCTGACGGTGCTGCACCCCTGAGTGCCTCTGACGGTGCTGCACCCCTCGGTGCCTCTGACGGTGCTGCACCCCTCAGTTCCTCTGACGGTACTGCACCCCTCAGTGCCTCTGACGGTGCTGCACCCCTCAGTGCCTCTGACGGTGCTGCACCCCTCAGTGCCTCTGACGGTGCTGCACCCCTCGGTGCCTCTGACGGTACTGCACCCCTCGGTGCCTCTGACGGTGCTGCACCCCTCGGTGCCTCTGACGGTGCTGCACCCCTCAGTTCCTCGGACGGTGCTGCACCCCTCAGTTCCTCGGACGGTGCTGCACCCCTCAGTGCCTCTGACGGTGCTGCACCCCTCGGTGCCTCTGATGGTGCTGCACCCCTCGGTGCCTCTGACGGTGCTGCACCCCTCAGTTTCTCTGACGGTGCTGCACCCCTCAGTGCCTCTGACGGTGCTGCACCCCTCGGTGCCTCTGACGGTGCTGCACCCCTCAGTGCCTCTGACGGTGCTGCACCCCTCAGTGCCTCTGACGGTGCTGCACCCCTCGGTGCCTCTGACGGTGCTGCACCCCTTGGTGCCTCTGACGGTGCTGCACCCCTCGGTGCCTCTGACGGTGCTGCACCCCTCGGTGCCTCTGACGGTGCTGCACCCCTCGGTGCCTCTGACAGTGCTGCACCCCTCAGTGCCTCTGACGGTGCTGCACCCCTCAGTGCCTCTGACGGTGCTGTACCCCTCAGTGCCTCTGACGGTGCTGCATCCCTCGGTGCCTCTGACGATGCTGCACCCCTCAGTTCCTCTGATGGTGCTGCACCCCTCAGTGCCTCTGACGGTGCTGCACCCCTCAGTGCCTCTGACGGTGCTGCACCCCTCGGTGCCTCTGACGGTGCTGCACCCCTCAGTTCCTCTGACGGTGCTGCACCCCTCAGTGCCTCTGATGGTGCTGCACCCCTCAGTGCCTCTGACGGTGCTGCACCCCTCAGTGCCTCTGACGGTGCTGCACCCCTCGGTGCCTCTGACGGTACTGCACCCCTCAGTGCCTCTGACGGTGCTGCACCCCTCGGTGCCTCTGACGGTGCTGCACCCCTCAGTTCCTCTGACGGTGCTGCACCCCTCAGTGCCTCTGACGGTCCTGCACCCCTCGGTGCCTCTGACGGTGCTGCACCCCTCAGTGCCTCTGACGGTGCTGCACCCCTCGGTGCCTCTGACGGTGCTGCACCCCTCAGTGCCTCTGACGGTGCTGCACCCCTCAGTGCCTCTGACGGTGCTGCACCCCTCGGTGCCTCTGACGGTGCTGCACCCCTCGGTGCCTCTGACGGTTCTGCACCCCTCGGTGCCTCTGACGGTGCTGCACCCCTCGGTGCCTCTGACAGTGCTGCACCCCTCAGTGCCTCTGACGGTACTGCACCCCTCAGTGCCTCTGACGGTGCTGTACCCCTCAGTGCCTCTGACGGTGCTGCATCCCTCGGTGCCTCTGACGATGCTGCACCCCTCAGTGCCTCTGACGGTGCTGCACCCCTCAGTGCCTCTGACGGTGCTGCACCCCTCAGTGCCTCTGACGGTGCTGCACCCCTCGGTGCCTCTGACGGTGCTGCACCCCCTCAGTTCCTCTGACGGTGCTGCACCCCTCAGTTCCTCTGACGGTGCTGCACCCCTCAGTGCCTCTGACGGTACTGCACCCCTCAGTGCCTCTGACGGTGCTGTACCACTCAGTGCCTCTGACGGTGCTGCATCCCTCGGTGCCTCTGATGATGCTGCACCCCTCAGTTCCTCTGACGGTGCTGCACCCCTCAGTGCCTCTGACGGTGCTGCACCCCTCAGTGCCTCTGACGGTGCTGCACCCCTCGGTGCCTCTGACGGTGCTGCACCCCTCAGTTTCTCTGACGGTGCTGCACCCCTCAGTTCCTCTGACGGTGCTGCACCCCTCAGTGCCTCTGACGGTGCTGCACCCCTCAGTGCCTCTGACGGTGCTGCACCCCTCAGTGCCTCTGACGGTCCTGCACCCCTCAGTGCCTCTGACGGTGCTGCACCCCTCGGTGCCTCTGACGGTACTGCACCCCTCAGTGCCTCCGATGGTGCTGTACCCCTCAGTGCCTCTGACGGTGCTGCACCCCTCGGTGCCTCTGACGGTGCTGCACCCCTCAGTGCCTCTGACGGTGCTGCACCCCTCAGTGCCTCTGACGGTGCTGCACCCCTCGGTGCCTCTGACGGTACTGCACCCCTCAGTGCCTCCGATGGTGCTGTACCCCTCAGTGCCTCTGACGGTGCTGCACCCCTCGGTGCCTCTGACGGTGCTGCACCCCTCAGTTCCTCTGACGGTGCTGCACCCCTCAGTGCCTCTGACGGTGCTGCACCCCTCGGTGCCTCTGACGGTGCTGCGCCCCTCGGTGCCTCTGACGGTGCTGCACCCCTCAGTGCCTCTGACGGTGCTGCACCCCTCGGTACTGCACTGCGAGGTGTCAGCCTGGTCCTCCAACTCCAGTCGCTGCAATGGGATTCAAAGTCGCAACCTTCTGATTGTCGGGGGGGTCACTGTCAGCAGGAAGTGAGGGTCCAATGCACTGAATCTTCGCTCCAGCCCAGAGGGTTATGGGTGCTCCACCGTTGAGGATGTTTAAGGCTGGAATATATGGTTTGGGGCCTTTCGGGAGAATGGAGGGATACTGGGGAATCTGGGGAATCCCCAGATCAGGCATGGTCGTATTCCATGGGCCGAATGGTCCGCTCCCTGCTCCTATTTGTAAACTGGGCGTTCGCAGGAAGGTGCTGAGGCCAATTCCAGCCCCTTCCACCGCTTCCCTCCTTCCCCCCTTCCCTAATCCCCGTTGAGATCGACGGATCCTCTGTGACATCTTTCCCAAGCTGCAGTTCCCAGACCAGGCTGAGGGGACGCCTTTGTTGGAGTTTTGAGACAAGCCTAAGCTGGCCAGTGTGTCAGAGGTTGCTTTCGGGGGTTTTGTGGGGGTGTCCATTAAAAAAAAATATATCAACCAACAGTTGTTCAGTCCAGTCACGATCCGCCGCCAACTGTCTCTCTCTGTCTGGGGTGATCCCTCTGCCAAAAGACCAGCTTAAAACCACAAACATCCGGGGAATATTGTAATATTGGAATCCCTGCAATGCCGAAGATGGCCATTCGGCCCATCGGAGTCTGCACCAACCCTCTGAAAGGTTCGATTCCAGGCTTGGGTCACTGTCCGTGCGGAGTCTGCACGTTCCCCCCGTGTGTGCGTGGGTTTCCTCCGGGTGCTCCGGTTTCTTCCCACAAGTCCCGAAAGACGTGCTTGTTAGGTGAATTGGACATTCTGAATTCTCTCTCCGTGTACCCGAACAGGCGGCGGAATGTGGCGACTAGGGGCTTTTCACAGTAACTTCATTGCAGTGTAAATGTAAGCCTACTTGTGACAATAATACAGATTATTATTATTATTTTATTAATAGCTCTCTCAGCCTTTGATGACTTGCCTACCCAGGTCTCAGAGAGTCCTGTGAAAACTATCTGTGGAAGGAAACATGCGCATAATTGTAAGTTCTAAGCTGTTGTCATCGAGCGCCCTTAGTTTCTCTGCTCAGCATTTGATAAGCATTAGCACACAATGGGATCTCGGGCTGGTGGAGTGATTCGGTGTAAATTCTGCTGGAGCTGAGGTGTCATCACAGACACGTCTACCTTGTCTGCGTCTCCTTGACCTGTCAGGCCTGGCTGTTCAATAGGGCAGCACGGTGGCGCAGTGGTTAGCACTGCTGCCTCACGGCGCCGAGGTCCCAGGTTCGATCCCGGCTCTGGGTCACTGTCCGTGTGGAGTTTGCACATTCTCCCCGTGTCTGCGTGGGTTTCGCCCCCACAACCCAAAGATGTGCAGTGTAGGTGGATTGGCCACACTAAATTGCCCCTTAATTGGAAAAAATGAATTGGGTACTCTAAATTTATCAAATAAAAGAAATAAAAAGTCTGGCTGTTCAAAAGAGTCTTTCGCGTCCCAATTCCGTGCAACCTGTCCCCCGACACCTCAGGCAGGAGTCGGGCCTAGTTTGACAATGTGAGGTAAATCACGCAGAGTTTTAACCATCGGCACCGTATCCATGGAGCTCTTCCCGGGCTGTCCCTCGGGATCGAGGGTGATTTGTTTCCGACCCGGATCGATGGCTTCACGGATGGCCGATAAAGCCAACGCACGACCCTCGGTGCCTCTGACGGTGCTGCACCCCTCAGTGCCTCTGACGGTGCTGCACCCCTCGGTGCCTCTGACGGTGCTGCACCCCTCGGTGCCTCTGACGGTGCTGCACCCCTCAGTTCCTCTGACGGTGCTGCACCCCTCAGTGCCTCTGACGGTGCTGCACCCCTCGGTGCCTCTGACGGTGCTGCACCCCTCAGTGCCTCTGACGGTGCTGCACCCCTCGGTGCCTCTGACGGTGCTGCACCCCTCAGTGCCTCTGACGGTGCTGCACCCCTCGGTGCCTCTGACGGTGCTGCACCCCTCGGTGCCTCTGACGGTGCTGCACCCCTCAGTTCCTCTGACGGTGCTGCACCCCTCAGTGCCTCTGACGGTGCTGCACCCCTCAGTGCCTCTGACGGTGCTGCACCCCACGGTGCCTCTGACGGTGCTGCACCCCTCGGTGCCTCTGACGGTGCTGCACCCCTCAGTGCCTCTGACGGTGCTGCACCCCTCGGTGCCTCTGACGGTGCTGCACCCCTCAGTGCCTCTGACGGTACTGCACCCCTCAGTGCCTCTGACGGTGCTGTACCCCTCAGTGCCTCTGACGGTGCTGCACCCCTCGGTGCCTCTGACGGTGCTGTACCCCTCAGTTCCTCTGACGGTGCTGCACCCCTCGGTGCCTCTGACGGTGCTGCACCCCTCGGTGCCTCTGACGGTGCTGCACCCCTCCGTGCCTCTGACGGTGCTGCACCCCTCAGTGCCTCTGACGGTGCTGCACCCCTCGGTGCCTCTGACGGTGCTGCACCCCTCGGTGCCTCTGACGGTTCTGCACCCCTCGGTGCCTCTGACGGTGCTGCACCCCTCGGTGCCTCTGACAGTGCTGCACCCCTCAGTTCCTCTGACGGTGCTGCACCCCTCGGTGCCTCTGACGGTTCTGCACCCCTCGGTGCCTCTGACGGTGCTGCACCCCTCGGTGCCTCTGACGGTGCTGCACCCCTCAGTTCCTCTGACGGTGCTGCACCCCTCAGTGCCTCTGACGGTACTGCACCCCTCAGTGCCTCTGACGGTGCTGTACCCCTCAGTGCCTCTGATGGTGCTGCATCCCTCGGTGCCTCTGATGATGCTGCACCCCTCGGTTCCTCTGACGGTGCTGCACCCCTCAGTGCCTCTGACGGTGCTGCACCCCTCAGTGCCTCTGACGGTGCTGCACCCCTCGGTGCCTCTGACGGTGCTGCACCCCTCAGTTCCTCTGACGGTGCTGCACCCCTCAGTTCCTCTGACGGTGCTGCACCCCTCAGTGCCTCTGACGGTGCTGCACCCCTCAGTGCCTCTGACGGTGCTGCACCCCTCAGTGCCTCTGACGGTACTGCACCCCTCAGTGCCTCTGACGGTGCTGCACCCCTCAGTGCCTCTGATGGTGCTGCATCCCTCGGTGCCTCTGACGATGCTGCACCCCTCAGTTCCTCTGACGGTACTGCACCCCTCAGTGCCTCTGACGGTGCTGCACCCCTCAGTGCCTCTGACGGTGCTGCACCCCTCGGTGCCTCTGACGGTGCTGCACCCCTCAGTTCCTCTGACGGTACTGCACCCCTCAGTGCCTCTGACGGTGCTGCACCCCTGAGTGCCTCTGACGGTGCTGCACCCCTCGGTGCCTCTGACGGTGCTGCACCCCTCAGTTCCTCTGACGGTACTGCACCCCTCAGTGCCTCTGACGGTGCTGCACCCCTCAGTGCCTCTGACGGTGCTGCACCCCTCAGTGCCTCTGACGGTGCTGCACCCCTCGGTGCCTCTGACGGTACTGCACCCCTCAGTGCCTCTGACGGTGCTGCACCCCTCGGTGCCTCTGACGGTGCTGCACCCCTCAGTTCCTCGGACGGTGCTGCACCCCTCAGTTCCTCGGACGGTGCTGCACCCCTCAGTGCCTCTGACGGTGCTGCACCCCTCGGTGCCTCTGATGGTGCTGCACCCCTCGGTGCCTCTGACGGTGCTGCACCCCTCAGTTTCTCTGACGGTGCTGCACCCCTCAGTGCCTCTGACGGTGCTGCACCCCTCGGTGCCTCTGACGGTGCTGCACCCCTCAGTGCCTCTGACGGTGCTGCACCCCTCAGTGCCTCTGACGGTGCTGCACCCCTCGGTGCCTCTGACGGTGCTGCACCCCTTGGTGCCTCTGACGGTGCTGCACCCCTCGGTGCCTCTGACGGTGCTGCACCCCTCGGTGCCTCTGACGGTGCTGCACCCCTCGGTGCCTCTGACAGTGCTGCACCCCTCAGTGCCTCTGACGGTGCTGCACCCCTCAGTGCCTCTGACGGTGCTGTACCCCTCAGTGCCTCTGACGGTGCTGCATCCCTCGGTGCCTCTGACGATGCTGCACCCCTCAGTTCCTCTGATGGTGCTGCACCCCTCAGTGCCTCTGACGGTGCTGCACCCCTCAGTGCCTCTGACGGTGCTGCACCCCTCGGTGCCTCTGACGGTGCTGCACCCCTCAGTTCCTCTGACGGTGCTGCACCCCTCAGTGCCTCTGACGGTGCTGCACCCCTCAGTGCCTCTGACGGTGCTGCACCCCTCAGTGCCTCTGACGGTGCTGCACCCCTCGGTGCCTCTGACGGTACTGCACCCCTCAGTGCCTCTGACGGTACTGCACCCCTCAGTGCCTCTGACGGTGCTGCACCCCTGAGTGCCTCTGACGGTGCTGCACCCCTCGGTGCCTCTGACGGTGCTGCACCCCTCAGTTCCTCTGACGGTACTGCACCCCTCAGTGCCTCTGACGGTGCTGCACCCCTCAGTGCCTCTGACGGTGCTGCACCCCTCAGTGCCTCTGACGGTGCTGCACCCCTCGGTGCCTCTGACGGTACTGCACCCCTCGGTGCCTCTGACGGTGCTGCACCCCTCGGTGCCTCTGACGGTGCTGCACCCCTCAGTTCCTCGGACGGTGCTGCACCCCTCAGTTCCTCGGACGGTGCTGCACCCCTCAGTGCCTCTGACGGTGCTGCACCCCTCGGTGCCTCTGATGGTGCTGCACCCCTCGGTGCCTCTGACGGTGCTGCACCCCTCAGTTTCTCTGACGGTGCTGCACCCCTCAGTGCCTCTGACGGTGCTGCACCCCTCGGTGCCTCTGACGGTGCTGCACCCCTCAGTGCCTCTGACGGTGCTGCACCCCTCAGTGCCTCTGACGGTGCTGCACCCCTCGGTGCCTCTGACGGTGCTGCACCCCTTGGTGCCTCTGACGGTGCTGCACCCCTCGGTGCCTCTGACGGTGCTGCACCCCTCGGTGCCTCTGACGGTGCTGCACCCCTCGGTGCCTCTGACAGTGCTGCACCCCTCAGTGCCTCTGACGGTGCTGCACCCCTCAGTGCCTCTGACGGTGCTGTACCCCTCAGTGCCTCTGACGGTGCTGCATCCCTCGGTGCCTCTGACGATGCTGCACCCCTCAGTTCCTCTGATGGTGCTGCACCCCTCAGTGCCTCTGACGGTGCTGCACCCCTCAGTGCCTCTGACGGTGCTGCACCCCTCGGTGCCTCTGACGGTGCTGCACCCCTCAGTTCCTCTGACGGTGCTGCACCCCTCAGTGCCTCTGATGGTGCTGCACCCCTCAGTGCCTCTGACGGTGCTGCACCCCTCAGTGCCTCTGACGGTGCTGCACCCCTCGGTGCCTCTGACGGTACTGCACCCCTCAGTGCCTCTGACGGTGCTGCACCCCTCGGTGCCTCTGACGGTGCTGCACCCCTCAGTTCCTCTGACGGTGCTGCACCCCTCAGTGCCTCTGACGGTCCTGCACCCCTCGGTGCCTCTGACGGTGCTGCACCCCTCAGTGCCTCTGACGGTGCTGCACCCCTCGGTGCCTCTGACGGTGCTGCACCCCTCAGTGCCTCTGACGGTGCTGCACCCCTCAGTGCCTCTGACGGTGCTGCACCCCTCGGTGCCTCTGACGGTGCTGCACCCCTCGGTGCCTCTGACGGTTCTGCACCCCTCGGTGCCTCTGACGGTGCTGCACCCCTCGGTGCCTCTGACAGTGCTGCACCCCTCAGTGCCTCTGACGGTACTGCACCCCTCAGTGCCTCTGACGGTGCTGTACCCCTCAGTGCCTCTGACGGTGCTGCATCCCTCGGTGCCTCTGACGATGCTGCACCCCTCAGTGCCTCTGACGGTGCTGCACCCCTCAGTGCCTCTGACGGTGCTGCACCCCTCAGTGCCTCTGACGGTGCTGCACCCCTCGGTGCCTCTGACGGTGCTGCACCCCTCAGTTCCTCTGACGGTGCTGCACCCCTCAGTTCCTCTGACGGTGCTGCACCCCTCAGTGCCTCTGACGGTACTGCACCCCTCAGTGCCTCTGACGGTGCTGTACCACTCAGTGCCTCTGACGGTGCTGCATCCCTCGGTGCCTCTGATGATGCTGCACCCCTCAGTTCCTCTGACGGTGCTGCACCCCTCAGTGCCTCTGACGGTGCTGCACCCCTCAGTGCCTCTGACGGTGCTGCACCCCTCGGTGCCTCTGACGGTGCTGCACCCCTCAGTTTCTCTGACGGTGCTGCACCCCTCAGTTCCTCTGACGGTGCTGCACCCCTCAGTGCCTCTGACGGTGCTGCACCCCTCAGTGCCTCTGACGGTGCTGCACCCCTCAGTGCCTCTGACGGTCCTGCACCCCTCAGTGCCTCTGACGGTGCTGCACCCCTCGGTGCCTCTGACGGTACTGCACCCCTCAGTGCCTCCGATGGTGCTGTACCCCTCAGTGCCTCTGACGGTGCTGCACCCCTCGGTGCCTCTGACGGTGCTGCACCCCTCAGTGCCTCTGACGGTCCTGCACCCCTCAGTGCCTCTGACGGTGCTGCACCCCTCGGTGCCTCTGACGGTACTGCACCCCTCAGTGCCTCCGATGGTGCTGTACCCCTCAGTGCCTCTGACGGTGCTGCACCCCTCGGTGCCTCTGACGGTGCTGCACCCCTCAGTTCCTCTGACGGTGCTGCACCCCTCAGTGCCTCTGACGGTGCTGCACCCCTCGGTGCCTCTGACGGTGCTGCGCCCCTCGGTGCCTCTGACGGTGCTGCACCCCTCAGTGCCTCTGACGGTGCTGCACCCCTCGGTACTGCACTGCGAGGTGTCAGCCTGGTCCTCCAACTCCAGTCGCTGCAATGGGATTCAAAGTCGCAACCTTCTGATTGTCGGGGGGGTCACTGTCAGCAGGAAGTGAGGGTCCAATGCACTGAATCTTCGCTCCAGCCCAGAGGGTTATGGGTGCTCCACCGTTGAGGATGTTTAAGGCTGGAATATATGGTTTGGGGCCTTTCGGGAGAATGGAGGGATACTGGGGAATCTGGGGAATCCCCAGATCAGGCATGGTCGTATTCCATGGGCCGAATGGTCCGCTCCCTGCTCCTATTTGTAAACTGGGCGTTCGCAGGAAGGTGCTGAGGCCAATTCCAGCCCCTTCCACCGCTTCCCTCCTTCCCCCCTTCCCTAATCCCCGTTGAGATCGACGGATCCTCTGTGACATCTTTCCCAAGCTGCAGTTCCCAGACCAGGCTGAGGGGACGCCTTTGTTGGAGTTTTGAGACAAGCCTAAGCTGGCCAGTGTGTCAGAGGTTGCTTTCGGGGGTTTTGTGGGGGTGTCCATTAAAAAAAAATATATCAACCAACAGTTGTTCAGTCCAGTCACGATCCGCCGCCAACTGTCTCTCTCTGTCTGGGGTGATCCCTCTGCCAAAAGACCAGCTTAAAACCACAAACATCCGGGGAATATTGTAATATTGGAATCCCTGCAATGCCGAAGGTGGCCATTCGGCCCATCGGAGTCTGCACCAACCCTCTGAAAGGTTCGATTCCCGGCTTGGGTCACTGTCCGTGCGGAGTCTGCACGTTCCCCCCGTGTGTGCGTGGGTTTCCTCCGGGTGCTCCGGTTTCTTCCCACAAGTCCCGAAAGACGTGCTTGTTAGGTGAATTGGACATTCTGAATTCTCTCTCCGTGTACCCGAACAGGCGGCGGAATGTGGCGACTAGGGGCTTTTCACAGTAACTTCATTGCAGTGTAAATGTAAGCCTACTTGTGACAATAATACAGATTATTATTATTATTTTATTAATAGCTCTCTCAGCCTTTGATGACTTGCCTACCCAGGTCTCAGAGAGTCCTGTGAAAACTATCTGTGGAAGGAAACATGCGCATAATTGTAAGTTCTAAGCTGTTGTCATCGAGCGCCCTTAGTTTCTCTGCTCAGCATTTGATAAGCATTAGCACACAATGGGATCTCGGGCTGGTGGAGTGATTCGGTGTAAATTCTGCTGGAGCTGAGGTGTCATCACAGACACGTCTACCTTGTCTGCGTCTCCTTGACCTGTCAGGCCTGGCTGTTCAATAGGGCAGCACGGTGGCGCAGTGGTTAGCACTGCTGCCTCACGGCGCCGAGGTCCCAGGTTCGATCCCGGCTCTGGGTCACTGTCCGTGTGGAGTTTGCACATTCTCCCCGTGTCTGCGTGGGTTTCGCCCCCACAACCCAAAGATGTGCAGTGTAGGTGGATTGGCCACACTAAATTGCCCCTTAATTGGAAAAAATGAATTGGGTACTCTAAATTTATCAAATAAAAGAAATAAAAAGTCTGGCTGTTCAAAAGAGTCTTTCGCGTCCCAATTCCGTGCAACCTGTCCCCCGACACCTCAGGCAGGAGTCGGGCCTAGTTTGACAATGTGAGGTAAATCACGCAGAGTTTTAACCATCGGCACCGTATCCATGGAGCTCTTCCCGGGCTGTCCCTCGGGATCGAGGGTGATTTGTTTCCGACCCGGATCGATGGCTTCACGGATGGCCGATAAAGCCAACGCACGACCCTCGGTGCCTCTGACGGTGCTGCACCCCTCAGTGCCTCTGACGGTGCTGCACCCCTCGGTGCCTCTGACGGTGCTGCACCCCTCGGTGCCTCTGACGGTGCTGCACCCCTCAGTTCCTCTGACGGTGCTGCACCCCTCAGTGCCTCTGACGGTGCTGCACCCCTCGGTGCCTCTGACGGTGCTGCACCCCTCAGTGCCTCTGACGGTGCTGCACCCCTCGGTGCCTCTGACGGTGCTGCACCCCTCAGTGCCTCTGACGGTGCTGCACCCCTCGGTGCCTCTGACGGTGCTGCACCCCTCGGTGCCTCTGACGGTGCTGCACCCCTCAGTTCCTCTGACGGTGCTGCACCCCTCAGTGCCTCTGACGGTGCTGCACCCCTCAGTGCCTCTGACGGTGCTGCACCCCACGGTGCCTCTGACGGTGCTGCACCCCTCGGTGCCTCTGACGGTGCTGCACCCCTCAGTGCCTCTGACGGTGCTGCACCCCTCGGTGCCTCTGACGGTGCTGCACCCCTCAGTGCCTCTGACGGTACTGCACCCCTCAGTGCCTCTGACGGTGCTGTACCCCTCAGTGCCTCTGACGGTGCTGCACCCCTCGGTGCCTCTGACGGTGCTGTACCCCTCAGTTCCTCTGACGGTGCTGCACCCCTCGGTGCCTCTGACGGTGCTGCACCCCTCGGTGCCTCTGACGGTGCTGCACCCCTCAGTACTGCACTGCGAGGTGTCAGCCTGGTCCTCCAACTCCAGTCGCTGCAATGGGATTCAAAGTCGCAACCTTCTGATTGTCGGGGGGTCACTGTCAGCAGGACGTGAGGGTCCAATGCACTGAATCTTCGCTCCAGCCCAGAGGGTTATGGGTGCTCCACCGTTGAGGATGTTTAAGGCTGGAATATATGGTTTGGGGCCTTTCGGGAGAATGGAGGGATACTGGGGAATCTGGGGAATCCCCGGATCAGGCATGGTCGTATTCCATGGGCCGAATGGTCCGCTCCCTGCTCCTATTTGTAAACTGGGCGTTCGCAGGAAGGTGCTGAGGCCAATTCCAGCCCCTTCCACCGCTTCCCTCCTTCCCTCCTTCCCTAATCCCCGTTGAGATCGACGGATCCTCTGTGACATCTTCCCCAAGCTGCAGTTCCCAGACCAGGCTGAGGGGACGCCTTTGTTGGAGTTTTGAGACAAGCCTAAGCTGGCCAGTGTGTCAGAGGTTGCTTTCGGGGGTTTTGTGGGGGTGTCCATTAAAAAAAAATATATCAACCAACAGTTGTTCAGTCCAGTCACGATCCGCCGCCAACTGTCTCTCTCTGTCTGGGGTGATCCCTCTGCCAAAAGACCAGCTTAAAACCACAAACATCCGGGGAATATTGTAATATTGGAATCCCTGCAATGCCGAAGGTGGCCATTCGGCCCATCGGAGTCTGCACCAACCCTCTGAAAGGTTCGATTCCCGGCTTGGGTCACTGTCCGTGCGGAGTCTGCACGTTCCCCCCGTGTGTGCGTGGGTTTCCTCCGGGTGCTCCGGTTTCTTCCCACAAGTCCCGAAAGACGTGCTTGTTAGGTGAATTGGACATTCTGAATTCTCTCTCCGTGTACCCGAACAGGCGGCGGAATGTGGCGACTAGGGGCTTTTCACAGTAACTTCATTGCAGTGTAAATGTAAGCCTACTTGTGACAATAATACAGATTATTATTATTATTTTATTAATAGCTCTCTCAGCCTTTGATGACTTGCCTACCCAGGTCTCAGAGAGTCCTGTGAAAACTATCTGTGGAAGGAAACATGCGCATAATTGTAAGTTCTAAGCTGTTGTCATCGAGCGCCCTTAGTTTCTCTGCTCAGCATTTGATAAGCATTAGCACACAATGGGATCTCGGGCTGGTGGAGTGATTCGGTGTAAATTCTGCTGGAGCTGAGGTGTCATCACAGACACGTCTACCTTGTCTGCGTCTCCTTGACCTGTCAGGCCTGGCTGTTCAATAGGGCAGCACGGTGGCGCAGTGGTTAGCACTGCTGCCTCACGGCGCCGAGGTCCCAGGTTCGATCCCGGCTCTGGGTCACTGTCCGTGTGGAGCTTGCACATTCTCCCCGTGTCTGCGTGGGTTTCGCCCCCACAACACAAAGATGTGCAGGGTAGGTGGATTGGCCACACTAAATTGCCCCTCAATTGGAAAAAATGAATTGGGTACTCTAAATTTATTAAATAAAAGAAATAAAAAGTCTGGCTGTTCAAAAGAGTCTTTCGCGTCCCAATTCCGTGCAACCTGTCCCCCGACACCTCAGGCAGGAGTCGGGCCTAGTTTGACAATGTGAGGTAAATCACGCAGAGTTTTAACCATCGGCACCGTATCCATGGAGCTCTTCCCGGGCTGTCCCTCGGGATCGAGGGTGATTTGTTTCCGACCCGGATTGATGGCTTCACGGATGGCCGATAAAGCCAACGCACGACCTGCAGCTTCTGCCACCTGTGGGACAGGTGGTGCTGGGAGAGGTCGGGTGGGTGGGTTGCGGGGTTTAGGTGTCCGTCCGTCCGTCCCCCCCCCCCGTCGACGCCCTCACCTTCGCCCCTGCACGTTCCTGACAATGTCTCTCCCTCTGTTCCGTGCCTGATCCCGGATAAACCTTCTCCGTTTTGGTCGGTCACAAACCAGGGAATCCCAGGAGGCAGCGGGAGACCTTTGACCTCGTCCGGGGTGCCCTCCGAGGAATCTTCTGCCACAACGGAGCTCCGAGTGGAGCAGCTGCTTCGCGTCAGGCATTCGGGTGACATGACTCGCCCAGCGGAGCTGCGTTGGGGGGATTGGCGCCTCGGTGCTGGGCAAGTCGGCCTGGGGATGTTGTCGTTGGACCATCTTTCTTTTGCCACTGGGTTTGGAGGACATTGCAAAGGCCCCGCAGGCGGCACTCCCCCAGTGCGTTGAGCCACTGGTTTAGGTCGTCCGGGTCTCCAAAGTTTATAGGAGCGTGGGTGTGACTGCTGTCTGGTAAACTGTGACCTTGGGGATATCGCCAGCCTGGCTCCCACTCCTTACTGTACACCACCCGTCCTCACAGTCCCCAATCTCCCACAATCCACCAACTTCAAGCCATTCCAAACCTCTCTTGGCCATAGTCCCAAATCACGACAAGGCCCGTTCAGCCCACCGTGTCCGCACCGGACATCAAGCACCTGTCCCAATCCCATTTTCTAGCACTTGCTCTGTTACCTTGCCTGCATCTCAAGTCTAGATGCTTCTTAAATGTCCTGAGGGTCTCCGCCTCTCCCGCCCTTTCAGGCAGCGCGTTCCAGACTCCCACCACCCCCTGGGTGAAAATGTTTTTCCTCACATCCCCTCTAAATCTCCTGCCCTTACTATTTCATAGAACTTACAGCGCAGAAGGAGGCCATTCGGCCCATCGAGTCTGCACTGGCTCTTGCAAAGAGCACCCTACCCAACCCCACACATCCTCCCTATCCCCATAACCCAGTAACCCCACCCAACACTAAGGGCAATTTTGGACACTAAGGGCAATTTATCATGGCCAGTCCACCTAACCTGCACATCTTTGGACTGCGGGAGGAAACCGGAGCACCCGGAGGAAACCCACGCACACACGGGGAGGATGTGCAGACTCCGCACAGGCAGTGACCCAAGCCGGGAATCGAACCTGAGACCCTGGAGCTGTGAAGCAATTGTGCTGACCACTGTGCTACCGTGCTGCCCTTAAGCAGAGCTTATTTCGTGACAGGGTTGCTTCGTTGGCCTGTACGGGGATCGAACCCGTGACCTTGGCGTTCTTAGCATCACGCTCTAACCATCTGAGCTAACCGCAATCTATGCCCCCTGGTTATTGACCCCTCTACTGAGGGGGAAAGTTCCTTTCTTTCTACCTTATCTGTGTCCCTCAGAATTATGTACACCCCACTCAGGCCCCCCCTCAGCCTCCTCTGCTCCAAGGAAAACAACCACGGCCTATCCAGCCTCTCTTTGTAGCTGAAACGCTCCATTTCTGGCCTCTTATTCTTCCAAATTTTCATTGCTCCACCATCAGATCTTCCTAGGTTATGATCCCTGGGACCTCCACTCTAAAACCTCTTCTCCTCTCTCTCTCCCTCTCTCTCTCACACTCTCCACTCCTTTTAAAGGCCCCTCAAGACCTACCTCACCTATAGGACGACACGGTAGCACAGTGGTTAGCACTGTTGCTTCACAGCGGCAGGGACCCGGGTTCGATTTCCGGCTTGGGTCACAGTCTGTGCGGAGTCTGCACGTTCTCCCTGTGTGTGCGCGGGTTTCCTCCGGGTGCTCCGGTTTCCTCCCACAAGTCCCGAAAGACGTGCTGTTAGGTGAATTGAATATTCTGAATTCTCCCTCATGTACCCTCATGTGGCGACGAGGGGCTTTCCACGGTAACTTCATTCTCTCATCGCCGCTATGCACCTGCTCGATGAGCTGTCGGGATCTGCTACACGTCAAGCACTGCGCTGTGGTCGTCGATTCTGGTTGGATGGATTCCTGGAGATTTTGTCACATGCCCCCCTTGCCTCTGATTGCACCGCCCAACGCCCTCCCGTCATTGGTTGGCCCACCCGTCCATCAACGCAGAGGCCGAACTTAGCCAATTGGAGAGCATAAATATCTTCCCGCCTTTGGATGGTTCTTGGCCACCAAAGGGCCTCTCCCACCCCCCCCCCCCCCACCCTCCCACCCCCTCCTCATCAACCCCAATAGAGTTATGATGAATGAACAAAGAAAATGTTGATATTTCCACCCCTGGCGTTGTTTGGAGATTATTGCGTCGCTGGGGAAACAATCCTCAATTGTTGGAGATTCCCAAGTGAATTCTTGGCACAAGCAGATACGGTGGGCTGAATGGCCAGCTGTGCCTTGGCAGAAGAGTACTGGGTGACAGACTGCCATGTCCTAACCTGAATCTCCAAGGTTTGGCTTCCAGAGTTAGGCCAGAGGAGGTTGGGGGGAGCCTTGTTTTGAAACTCTCTCTCTCTCTCTCTCTTACGGTCAAACTGCGCTTTACCAACACGGAGCAGCCTATTTTGTACCCCAGAGGTTACACATTGTGTGTGTGGGGGGGGGGGGGGGGGGGGGGGGGGGGGGGGGGGGGGGTTGAGGGGGTGGGGAACACAGGAATGTCCACAAACATCAGCTCTCTCTCCCTCTCATTTTTAGTCTGGCTGCAAAAACAAGTTTGTTAACTTTAAGGGCCGGTATGTTGCTTCAAGCTGTTTGGGCCCTTGCCAACGTGTTGTAGGAATGTTCTGTTCTGCAAAAATAAGAACATTCGTTCTCTCTGCCCGCCAACCATCCCCTCCCCCATTCCAGCCCCCCCCCCCCCACCCAACCTCTCTCCCGCAACCACCCCCCCCCCCCCCCACAAGTCACCCTCCCCTCCCCCACCGCAACCAAACTAATCCCAAGCACAGCCCATCGCACGGAGATGTATGATGGATTTTCATAGTTAACCCACTCTCGTCACCTGGGATGTACTTCTGAGGCTGTATAAGGCTCTGGTCAGACCCCATTTGGAGTATTGTGAGCAGTTTTGGGCCCTGTATCGAAGGAAAGACGTGCTTGCCTTGGAAAGGGTCCAGAGGAAGTTCACAAGAATGATCCCTGGAATGAAGAGCTTGTCGTATGAGGAACGGTTGGGGACTCTGGGTCTGTACTCGTTGGAGTTTAGAAGGATGAGAGGGGATCTTATTGAAACTTACAGGATACTGAGAGGCCTGGATAGAGTGGACGTGGAGAGGATGTTTCCACTTGTCGCAAAAACTAGAACCAGAGGGCACAGCCTCAGACTGAAGGGACGATCCTTTAAAACTGAGATGAGGAGGAATTTCTTCAGCCAGAGGGTGGTGAATCTGTGGAACTCTTTGCCGCAGAAGGCTGTGGAGGCCAAATCACTGAGTGTCTTTAAGACAGAGATAGATAGGTTCTTGATTAATAAGGGGATTAGGGATTATGGGGAGACGGCAGGAGAATGGGGATGAGAAAATATCAGCCATGATTGAATGGAGGAGCAGACTCGATGGGCCGAGTGGCCTAATTCTGCTCCTATGTCTCAGGGTCTTATGGTTTAAAAGGTCGTGGGTTCAAATCCCAGTCCAGAGACTCGAGCGCCAAAAATCCGGACCGGCCGCAGGGCGTGAAGGGGGCCCGACAACAATGTTGTATGTGCAACTCGCGCCCTCAAACGTCCCTGGGTGCCTCCGGGTTTGCAGTCCCAGCGTGAGCACGAACCAGGCGCAATCCCGCCCCAGCGGGAGACGATAGTCTCCCAAACGGAGAATTCCAGCCGTTATCTTTAATTTGGGGAGGCGGTGGCAGAATGTCACTGGAGTAATAATCCACAGGCCATGGGGACGTGGGTTCAAATCTCAACATGGTAGCTGGTGGAATTTAAATCAATTAATTTTGTTTTTTAAATCTGGAATTGTGAAAACTGAGCACAAAACCATCACTGGTAGTTGTTTATAAAAAAATCCGGGAGACTGAATGTACCAGAGGGAAGGGGACTCTCTATGTGGTGTGGCCGACATGCGATCCTGAAATGGCACTCCTGGGCTCGATCATCAGCCTGACACCTTGGAACTACCTGCCTGTACCACCTGGGCAGTGCCATGGTGCCACCCTGCCCAGAGGCCAAGCACCTGGGGTCTGCGGTCCCCTGGGAGACCCCCACAAGCGGCGTTCCACCTTGTCCCCGTCTGGTTGTTTGTTTCAAAAAATATACTTTATTCATAAAATCTATCATAAACATTACAGACCATTTCAAATTGTCTTGACTGTACATTTCCATCAGAGTTACACATTCCCTTGCCTTTCTTCCATTCAATTTTGATAACATTACACACATATCGCTCTTTATGTTACAATTCCTTCTTAAATATTTACATCGTCATGCTTCTTTTATACATTGGAGTGTTGGTTGCCCAGACCGAGGGCGGTTTACACTGTTACCCGCCCCTCGGTGTACATTTGCTGGTGAGACCTTACACAGTGGTCTTTCCCCATTGCGCCTGGGTGGCAGCTGCCCCAAGCTTGAGTGCGTCCCTCAGCACGTAGTCCTGGACCTTGGAATGTGCCAGTCTGCAACACTCGTCTGGTTTGAGACCAGCACGGAACGGCGCTCACCCGAGGTCTCCAAGGCGATGGATCCCAATGCTTTGGTTACCCCAGGGAACTGCATATTAGTGTCAGACTAGCTGCCTCGCAGATTTCCCAAAGTTGATCCCGCCCACAATGGGCGGGTTTCACATTGCAAGGTCGCGTTGGATCTAGCGCGGTAGATCTCGGGAGCAGGGTCTCCCAGCATTTACCAGCCCCATTGTGCCGCGGTCCACTGCTTTACAGGCGCAGCGTGGCTTGTAGTTCACGCCCTATAAAGTACTTTTACAACTTTTATGAATAGAGCAGATTCATATCCTTTGAAAAACAAGGATCCCTGGTCACCATTTTAGTTCATTTGTCCCAAGCCTCCAAGAGAGCGGTGTGCATCCTGAGGCCCACAGAAAATAATCTGGGCCTTTACTGGAAAAGGATCCCCACCTCTGCGATCGCGGTATACCCACCCCCCACCACCCTCCAAAATCCCACCTCCGCGACCCGCGATTGACCTTTTTGCTGGCTTCTACCTCGGTCTGATCAACTAGTCTCAAAAATTCGGCATGCACCCAACTGGACGCCTGCCTTTGCAGGTGGAGAGAGCCTCGAGCGAGCTTTAAACCCTTTAATTTGCACGCAGCCATAGGACCATAATACAAAGGAGCTGAATTAGGCCATTCGGCCCATCGAGTCTGCTCCGCCATTCAATCGCGGCTGATATTGTTCTCATCCCCATTTTCCTGCCTTCTCCCCATAACCCCTGATCCCCTTATTGATCAAGAACCTAGAACATAGAACATTACAGCGCAGTACAGGCCCTTCGTCCCTCGATGTTGCACCGACCTGTGAAACCACTCTAAAGCCCATCTGCATTATTCCCTTATCGTCCATATGTCTATCCAATGACCATTTGAATGCCCTTAGTGTTAGAAGGGCATTCAACCTACCTATCTCTGTCTTTTTTTTTAAATCTAGAGTACCCAATTCATTTTTTCCAATTAAGGGGCAATTTAGCGTGGCCAATCCACCTAGCCTGCACATCTTTGGGTTGTGGGGGCGAAACCCACGCAGACACGAGGAGAATGTGCAAACTCCTCACGGACAGTGACCCAGAGCCGAGATCAAACCAGGGACCTCAGCGCCGTGAGGCAGCAATGCTAACCACTGTGCCACCCTGCTACCCCGATCTCTGTCTTAAAGACACTCAGTGATTTGGCCTCCACAGCCTTTTGCGGCCAAGAGTTCCACAGATTCACCACCCCCTGGTTGAAGAAATTCTTCCTCATCTCTGTTTTAAAGGATCGTCCCTTTAGCCTGAGATTGTGCCCTCTGGTTCTAGTTTTTGCGACAAGTGGAAACATCCTCTCCACATCCACCCTATTCAGGCCTCTCAGTATCCTGTAAGTTTCAATAAGATCCCCCCTCATCCTTCTAAACTCCAACGAGTACAGGCCCAGAGTCCTCAACCGTTCCTCATACGACAAGTTCTTCATTCCAGGGATCATTCTTGTGAACCTCCTCTGGACCCTTTCCAAGGCCAGCACATCCTTCCTTAGATACGGGGCCCAAAACTGCTCACCATACTCCAAATGGGGTCTGACCAGAGCCTTATACAGCCTCAGAAGTACATCCCTGCTCTTGTATTCTAGCCCTCTCGACATGAATGCTAACTTTGCATTTGCCTTCCTAACTGACGACTGAACCTGCGCGTTAACCTTAAGAGAATCTGAGGTGAGGGATTTGACGTTCAACCTTATCCACTAATGAAATGACAGTGCCAGAACCCACACTGCTAGCCTGGAAAAGAGCGCGGCACCAAGAGACACAATTGTCATGTGTGTGTGTGTGTTTGAGGCTCTGTGTGCATGTTGGTGTGTATCTTTGTATATGTGTGTGGGTGCATCCACATTTGTGTGTGAACATGAGTGTGTGGGGGTGTGGTGGGGTAAAGCGGGGGAGCAGCCAGCATCCCTAACCACTGGAAACATGCTGCGGAGTTAACATTGCCGGGCCAGGATAGGGTCAGGCTAAGCTGTGAAGCCCCCCAAGGGCGAATAGGTTGCTATCTCCCGCTGTTGTGAAGAATGAGCCAATGGATGAGGTAGTGGGTGACAACCGGCATCTGCACCGTAGTGCTTTCTGGACAACAGAGAGACGATCAAGAAAGAAAGGAATTGAAAGAGTGTATTGCCTCTAACTTCCCCATTAACTCCAGCACCATCTGACCCGTACTACTATTGTGAGCAGAACATGCCTGCCCCCTTAACACAAAACTGCTGCGAGGAGAGGGACTTCTTTGACAGGCAAGCCATGGAGTATGACAATCAAGCCACTATGGACCGGCTTGCCTCGCCCGTCCCGGCCTATGTTTGTGGGCACATCTTATGGTCACTTTTTGCAGCAGAACGTCTTGGTGTACGTAACCCGGCCACAGAGGAGCCCCTTCTGTGACACACAAAGGCGAAGAGAATGGGCCAGAGGTGTTGAGGCCTAGCGATGAATAAGCCTAAAGCTGTTCCTTTCTGTTGTCACCACGGTTACCAGGCTTCCCAACCCCCCCTTCATGGTAAGTGCCTCTAATGGATGGGTGTTTGATTGACACGCTCGGTGTCACACACCAGATGGTTGTGTGGTGCACAGAGAGATTTACATTTGGCTTCATTGACATCAGCCCCCCCCTCCCCCCCCCCGCCGCCCACAGCACCACCCCCTCCACCTCCATACATAATACTTCGTCCGAACCCTTTCAACAAGGCAATCATCGATGATTCCACTTAGGGGGAAGATTCTGGAAGCATAAAACAGTTCTTCCCCCCAAAAAGTGAACTTTTTTCAACCGATGAGAATGGGACAGTTTGCAACCCAAGGCACCAGCCGATACTTTAATTCCTTTTCTGCGGAGCCCACATTGTGGCTTCAGCAGCTGGCAATTCACCTTTCGAACAAGGAGCCAACTTACCCGACACTTTTTTTTAAAAAAGTATTTTTATTGAAGGCGTTCATTTGTAACAAACAAATAAAATACATCAAAATACACAATAGTAACATGGAGAACAAAACGGCTCAAGTACAGCGTTCGAGATAATGGACGCGATCTCATGGAAACGTGGACCAGGCGGGACGGCACTCGTGGGGGATCAGCTGCATGCCCTTTGGGCAGCGTGGGGTCCTGGCACTGTTGGTGCCACCTGGGTGTGGTGAATGTAAATACAGTTAATTCACCAGTTATGTTCTATGTTATTAATCCTGTGGGTTTTATCTGTGAGCCATTGTACGGCTTCACCCACAGGGGGAGATGTTGGAGGATGTTGGAGCATGTACGGGCTCCGCCCATGGCTCCGCCCCTTTGAAGGAGTATAAGAGTAGCTGGCCTGTGGGACTGTCCTCAGTATGTACCAGTCGCAGGCAGGCAAAGTTGATAGTTAATTAAAACCACTGTTTTACTCCGACACGAGTCCTTGAATGAATTGATGGTCGCATCAATTTAATTAACTATATTTACATTCACCACACTGGGTACCTTGGCAGTGCCAGCCTGGCACCTTGGCAGTGCGCGCGATTGGGCCAGGTTGCCCGGCGTGGGTGTTGGGGGAGGGGGCCCGGGACCTTCCCATAGTGCGTTTGGGCTGGGGGGGGTGTTGGGGATTGTTTCCGTGGCCTCGGAGATCTCTCGCTACAATGGGGAGTTCGGGCGAGCAGAGCTCCCTGACGTGTAGGGTGTTCTGGATCACAGACAGGTCACCAACACTTGAAGTAGTGCAACACTATTTTATTAAAAGGTTAAGTATTTAAACATACTTGAACTGTGGGTAAATATGATACCAGCTTTAACTAAAGACCTTTGCCTTGTCCTAACCAGTCGATGCACTCAGCACATGGTGAATGTCTGTGTTGCAGGCTGTGAGCTCTGTACTCCTAGTTAGCTGCAACTCGAATGAGCGGGAACTCTGATGCCCCCTGTCTTTATAGTGTGTGTGCGCTCACTGGTGATTGGCTGTAGTGTTGTGTGTGTTGATTGGTCCCACTGTGTGTCCATCAGTGTGTGTCTGCACCATGATATACTGGTGTATATTATGACACTCCCCACTGTACAAAATGGGTCTATGTGCGGCCTTGGCCGTGTGTTTCCGGTTCAGGCCTCTTATTCAACGCGAGTCGCCAGTTTAGCCCACACTACGGGCGGGATTCTCCGTCGACCCCGCCACATTCGCCAAATCGGTCCAGATGCGGCACAGGTTTTGCTGCCATGGAAATCTACGAATTCTGTGCCGGTGTCAACACTTAGTCTCAGGAATGAAGGATCCCGCCCATTAGAGTTATTTTCATCACTGGGGAGCTGAACCCGCCAGACTGGCCCCTCAGAGATCACACCGCCATTTTGAAAGGATCTCTAAGTGAGCGTGTGGGAATCCCACAACCATGGGCAACGTCACCCTCACACATATGGGAAGTACATCACATAAAAATGACACACATAAAGATTTAGTGACTAGCTTCCCCCACAAGTGGAACATTATTTTTTTTCTACACCTACCCTTCGGGCGGCACGATGGCAGAGGGGTTGGCACTGCTGCCTCACAGCTCCAGTGATCCGGGTTCAATTCCGGCTTTGGGTCACTGTCTGTGCGGAGTCTGCACGTTCTCCCCGTGCCTGCGTGGGTTTCCTCCGGGTGCTCCGGTTTCCTCCCACAGTCCAAAGACGTGCAGGTCAGGTGGATTGGCCATGATAAATTGCCCCTTAGTGTCCAAAATGTTAGGCTGCGTTACTGGGTTACAGGGATAGGGTGGAGGCTTGGGCTTAACTAGGGTGCTCTTTCCAAGAGCCGGTGCAGACTCAATGGGCCGAATGGCCTCCTTCTGCACTGTAAATTCTTTTTTAAAAAGCCCTTTCATAATCTCACCCCTCACTTCCCCGCCTCAGCCTCCTCTTACATAGTCTCAGACAGTTCAGACATTCCTAATAAGTGTCGCCTCATCTCCATGTGCCATTTTTGCACCTTGTCCAGTGTCTCTGAGGAGGTCTCGTGGGGCAGTGGGTTAGTGTCTCTGAGGCAGAAGCTCTGGCTTCGAGTCCCACCCCAGCCCTCGCTGGTCACGGGAGGTGTGTTCATAACGCGGCCAAACAGGTTGGGTGTGTCTAGAGAATAGAATCCCGACAGTGCAGGAGGAGGCAATTGGACCCACAGAGTCTGCACCATCCCTCTGAAAGGGCACCCTACCTAGGCCCACTCCCCCACCCTATCCCATTAACCCCACCTCACCTGCAGATCTGTGGGAGGAAACCGGAGCACCCGGAGGAAACCCACGCAGACACGGGGAGAAAGTGCAAACTCCACACACAGTCGCCCAAGGCCGGAATTGAACCCGGGTCCCCGGTGCTGTGATGCAGCAGTGCTAACCATTGTGCCACTGTGCACTCAGAGGTTCCCCCCGTCCCTGAACACTCTTTAGAATTGTACCATTAATCCTCTCACAATCCCTTCTGCCAAGGCCTCTCCTGTATTCAACCGTATGCCCTGCTTCTCTGCCCATTCTGTTCGTGTGTCTGTGCCCAGCTACAAGTCAATTGGCATCGTTCTCACTATTTGCCATACCTCGCAGTTTGGTATGTGTGGGAAGTTTCAAAATTTCACTCTGTATTTCATATCTGTAGGAAATATCAGAGGGCAGCACGGTAGCACAGTGGTTAGCACTGTGGCTTCACAGCGCCAGGGTCCCAGGTTCGATTCCCGGCTTGGGTCACTGTCCGTGCGGAGTCTGCACGTCCTCCCCGTGTCTGCGTGGGTTTCCTCCGGGTGCTCCGGTTTCCTCCCACAGTCCAAAGGCGTGCAGGTTAGGTGGATTGGCCGTGCCAAATTGCCCTTAGTGACCAAAAAAGGTTAGGAGGGGTTATTGGGTTACAGGGATAGGGTGGAAGTGAGGGCTTAAGTGGGTCGGTGCAGGCTCGGTGGGCTGAACAAAGAACAAAGAAATGTACAGCACAGGAACAGGCCCTTCGGCCCTCTAAGCCCGTGCCGACCATGCTGCCCGACTAAACTACAATCTTCTACACTTCCTGGTTCCGTATCCCTCTATTCCCATCCTATTCATGTATTTGTCAAGATGCCCCTTAAATATCACTATCGTCCCTGCTTCCACCACCTCCTCCGGCAGCGAATTCCAGGCACCCACTATCCTCTGTGTAAAAAACTTGCCTCGGACATCTACTCTAAACCTTGCCCCTCCCACCTTAAACCTATGCCCCCTAGTAATTGACCCCTCTACCCTGGGGAAAAGCCTCTGACTATCCACTCTGTCTATGCCCCTCATAATTTTGTAGACCTCTATCAGGTCGCCCCTCAACCTCCGTCGTTCCAGTGAGAACAAACCGAGTTTATTCAATCGCTCCTCATAGCTAATGCCCTCCATACCAGGCAACATTCTGGTAAATCTCTTCTGCACCCTCTCTAAAGCCTCCACATCCTTCTGGTAGTGTGGCGACCAGAATTGAACACTATACTCCAAGTGTGGCCTAACTAAGGTTCTATACAGCTGCAACATGACTTGCCAATTCTTATACTCAATGCCCCGGCCAATGAAGGCAAGCATGCCGTATGCCTTCTTGACTACCTTCTCCACCTGTGTTGCCCCTTTCAGTGACCTGTGGACCTGTACTCCTAGATCTCTCTGACTTTCAATACTCTTGAGGGTTCTACCATTCACTGTATATTCCCTACCTGCATTAGGCCTTCCAAAAATGCATTACCTCACATTTGTCCGGATTAAACTCCATCTGCCATCTCTCCGCCCAAGTCTCCAAACATTCTAAATCCTGCTGTATCCTCTGACAGTCCTCATCGCTATCCGCAATTCCACCAACCTTTGTGTCGTCTGCAAACTTACTAATCAGACCAGTTACATTTTCCTCCAAATCGTTTATATATGCTACAAACAGCAAAGGTCCCAGCACTGATCCCTGCGGAACACCACTGGTCACAGCCCTCCAATTAGAAAAGCATCCTTCCATTGCTACTCTCTGCCTTCTATGACCTAGCCAGTTCTGTATCCACCTTGCCAGCTCACCCCTGATCCCGTGTGACTTCACCTTTTGTACTAATCTACCATGAGGGACCTTGTCAAAGGCCTTACTGAAGTCCATATAGACAACATCCACTGCCCTACCTGCATCAATCATCTTTGTGACCGCTTCGAAAAACTCTATCAAGTTAGTGAGACACGACCTCCCCTTCACAAAACCATGCTGCCTCTCACTAATACGTCCATTTGCTTCCAAATGGGAGTAGATCCTGTCTCAAAGAATTCTCTCCAGTAATTTCCATACCACTGAAGTAAGGCTCACCGGCCTGTAGTTCCCTGGATTATCCTTGCTACCCTTCTTAAACAGAGGAACAACATTGGCTATTCTCCAGTCCTCCGGGACATCACCTGAAGACAGTGAGGATCCAAAGATTTCTGTCAAGGCCTCAGCAATTTCCTCTCCAGCCTCCTTCAGTATTCTGGGGTAGATCCCATCACGCCCTGGGGACTTACCTACCTGAATATTTTTTAAGACGCCCAACACCTCGTCTTTTTGGATCTCAATGTGACCCAGGCTATCTACACACCCTTCTCCAGACTCAACATCTACCAATTCCTTCTCTTTGGTGAATACTGATGCAAAGTATTCATTTAGTACCTCGCCCATTTCCCCTGGCTCCACACATAGATTCCCTTGCCTATCCTTCAGTGGGCCAACCCTTTCCCTGGCTACCCTCTTGCTTTTTATGTACGTGTAAAAAGCCTTGGGACTTTCCTTAACACTATTTGCCAATGACTTTTCGTGACCCCTTCTAGCCCTCCTGACTCCTTGCTTAAGTTCCTTCCTACTTTCCTTATATTCCACACAGGCTTCGTCTGTTCCCAGCCTTTTCGCCCTGATAAATGCCTCCTTTTTCTTTTTGACGAGGCCTACAATATCTCTCGTTATCCCAAGGTTCCCGAAAATTGCCGTATTTATCCTTCTTCCTCACAGGAACATGCCGGTCCTG
This sequence comes from Scyliorhinus torazame, assembly GCF_047496885.1. NCBI lineage: Eukaryota > Metazoa > Chordata > Chondrichthyes > Carcharhiniformes > Scyliorhinidae > Scyliorhinus > Scyliorhinus torazame. Next base: position 24,940,930 of record NC_092735.1, on the reverse strand, counting down.
AATTCCTTTCAACTGACACTTGAAAGCCTCCCACATGTCAGATGTTGATTTGCCCTCAAACATCCTCCCCCAATCTATGTTCTTCAGTTCCCGCCTAATATTGTTATAATTAGCCTTCCCCCAATTTAGCACATTCACCCTAGGACCACTCTTATCCTTGTCCACCAGCACTTTAAAACTTACTGAATTGTGGTCACTGTTCCCGAAATGCTCCCCTACTGAAACTTCTACCACCTGGCCGGGCTCATTCCCCAATACCAGGTCCAGTACCGCCCCTTCCCTAGTTGGACTGTCTACATATTGTTTTAAGAAGCCCTCCTGGATGCTCCTTACAAACTCTGCCCCGTCTAAGCCCCTGGCACTAAGTGAGTCCCAGTCAATATTGGGGAAGTTGAAGTCTCCCATCACCACAACCCTGTTGTTTTTACTCTTTTCCAAAATCTGTCTACCTATCTGCTCCTCTATCTCCCGCTGGCTGTTGGGAGGCCTGTAGTAAACCCCCAACATTGTGACTGCACCCTTCTTATTCCTGAATGACCTCCTTCTGCACTGTATGTTCTATGTTCTAACTGCCAACCTTGGGGAAGATTACTGTCTACCAGGGGAAATGCTTGCAGCCTTGAATCCCTTGCACAAAATCTTCACCATTCACATCTTCTCGTTGGCTTGGCTTCACCTTTCGTCCACAAGATCCCAGCTTTTGCTTTGGGTCTCCGTCAGGGCTATTTGCCTGCAAAGGGCATCACAGCCCAGCCGACAACTCGCCCACTAACCCCAATGGGTGAGGGGGCTAGGGGAGCGATCGAGTGGGGTCAAACTGAGGACACTCAGCTCTCCGCATGAGTGGGTATTCTTCAAGTGTGTGCGAATCTGGAAATCCATCGCAGAGCCCAGCTTCTGGGTGAGGGTCAGCACCAATCTCAGCCCTCAGCAGAGCCTTTAACCAGTCATGTGTCAGCTTCTGACCTTCTCCTGAATTCCATGCGGATAACCAGATTAAAAATAAAAAGTAGGGGCAGCAGGGTGGCGCAGTGGTTAGCATTGCTGCCTCACGGCGCTGAGGTCCCAGGTTCGATCCCGGCTCTGGGTCACTGTCCGTGCGGAGTTTGCACATTCACCCCGTGTCTGCGTGGGTTTCGCCCCCACAACCCAAAGACGTGTAGGGTAGGTGGATTGGCCGCGCTAAATTGCCCCTGAATTGGAAAAAATAAAATAAAATAAACAGTTGCATTTATGTAGCACCTCTCACAACCACCATACATCACAATGCGCTTTACTGTAAATGAAGCACATTTGACTGTTGGACTGTAGGAAACATGGCAAACATCCTCAAATATTCCCCCCTCCTGCATCTGGGAGTGACAATAATCCCCCTGTATCTGTGAGTGACGTTAATCCCCCTGTATATGGGAGTGACGATAATCCCCCTGTAACTGGGAGTGACATAATCCCCCTGTATCTGGGCGTGATTGATAATCCCCCTGTATCTGGGAGTGACGATAATCTCCCTGTATCTGGGAGTGACGATAATCCCCCTGTATCTGGGAGTGATTGATAATCCCCTTGTATCTGGGAGTGACGATAATCCCCCTGTATCTGGGAGTGACGATAATCCCCCTGTATCTGGGAGTGAATGATAATCCCCCTGTATCTTGGAGTGATTGATAATCCCCCTGTATCTGGGAGTGACGATAATCCCCCTGTATCTGGAAGTGATGGTAATCCCACTGTATCTGGGAGTGACGATAATCCCTCTGTATCTGGGAGTGACGATAATCCCCCTGTATCTTGGAGTGACGATAATCCCCCTGTATCTGGGAGTGACGATAATCCCCCTGTATCTTGGAGTGATTGATAATCCCCCTGTATCTGGGAGTGACGATAATCCCCCTGTATCTTGGAGTGACGATAATCCCCCTGTATCTAGGAGTGACGATAATCCCCCTGTATCTGGGAGTGATGATAATCCCCCTGTAACTGGGAGTGACGATAATCCCCCTGTATCTGGGAGTGACGATAATCCCCCTGTATCTTGGAGTGATTGATAATCCCCCTGTATCTGGGAGTGACGATAATCCCGCGGTATCTGGGAGTGACGATAATCCCCTGTGTCTGGGAGTGAAAATGAAATGAAATGAAATGAAAATCGCTAATTGTCACAAGTAGGCTTCAAATGAAGTTACTGTGAAAAGCCCCCAGTCGCCACATTCCGGCGCCTGTTCGGGGAGGCTGGTACGGGAATTGAACCGTGCTGCTGGCCTGCCTTGGTCTGCTTTAAAAGCCAGCGATTTAGCACAGTGTGCTAAAGCAGCCCCTAAACCACAGTAAGTCGCCCCATTCGGGCGCCAGTTCGGGGAGGCTGGTACGGGAATCCCCCTGTATCTGGGAGTGACGATAATCGCCTGTATCTGGGAGTGACGATAATCCCCCTGTATCTAGGAGTGACGATAATCCCGCAGTATCTGGGCGTGACGATAATCCCCTGTATCTGGGCGTGACGATAGTCCCCCTGTATCAGGGAGTGACGATGATCCCCATGTATCTGGGAGTGACGATGATCCCCATGTATCTGGGAGTGACGATGATCCCCCTGTATCTGGGAGTGACGATAATCCCCCTGTATCTGGGAGTGATTGATATTCCCCCTGTATCTGGGAGTGACGATAATCCCCCTGTATCTGGGAGTGACGATAATCCCCCTGTATCTGGGAGTGATAATAATCCCCCTGTATCTGGGAGTGACGATAATCCGCCTGTATCTGGGAGTGACGATAATCCCCCTGTATCTGGGAGTGACGATAATCCGCCTGCCTCTGGGAGTGATTGATAATCCCCCTGTATCTGGTAGTGATAATAATCCGCCTGTATCTGGGAGTGACGATAATCCCCCTGTATCTGGGAGTGACAATAATCCCCCTGTATCTGGGAGTGACGATAATCCCCCTGTATCTGGGAACGACGATAATCCCCCTGTAACTGGGAGCGACGATAATCCCCCTGTATCTGGGAGTGACGATAATCCCCCTGTATCTGGGAGTGACGATAATCCGCCGGCCTCTGGGAGTGATTGATAATCCCCCTGTATCTGGTAGTGATAATAATCCGCCTGTATCTGGGAGTGACGATAATCCCCCTGTATCTGGGAGTGACAATAATCCACCTGTATCTGGGAGTGACGATAATCCCCCTGTATCTGGGAACGATGATAATCCCCCTGTATCTGGGAGCGACGATAATCCCCCTGTATCTGGGAGCGACGATAATCCCCCTGTATCTGAGAGTGACGATAATCCCGCTGTATCTGGGAGTGACGATAAACCCCCTGCATCTGGGAGTGACAATAATCCCCCTGTATCTGGGAGTGATTGATAATCCCCCTGTATCTGGGAGTGATGATAATCCCCCTGAATCTGGGAGTGATTGATAATCCCCCTGTATCTGGGAGTGATTGATAATCCCCCTGTATCTGGGAGTGACGATAATCCCCCTGTATCTGGGAGTGACAATAATCTCCCTGTATCTGGGAGTGATTGATAATCCCCCTGTATCTGGGAGTGACGATAATCCCCCTGTATATGGGAGTGACGATAATACCCCTGTATCTGAGAGTGATGATAATCCCCCTGTATCTGGGAGTGATTGGGAATCCCCCAGAATTTGGGTGCGACGATAATCCCCCATATCAGGGAGTGAGGATAATCCCCCTGTATCTGGGAGTGATTGATAATCCCCCTGTATCTGGGAGTGACGATAATCACCCCCATCTGGGAGTGACGATAATCCCCCTGTATCTGGGAGTGACGATAATCCCCCTGTACCTGGGAGTGGCGATCATCCTCCTGTAACTGGGAGTGATTGATAATCCCCCTGTACCTGGGAGTGACGATAATCCTCCTGTGTCTGGGAGCGATTGATAATCCTCCTGTATCTGGGAGTGACGATAAACCCCCTGCATCTGGGAGTGACAATAATCCCCCTGTATCTGGGAGTGATTGATAATCCCCCAGTATCTGGGAGTGATGATAATCCCCCTGGATCTGGGAGTGATTGATAATCCCCCTGTATCTGGGAGCGATTGATAATCCCCCTGTATCTGGGAGTGACGATAATCCGCCTGTATCTGGGAGTGACGATAATCCCCCTGTATCTGGGAGTGACGATAATCCGCCTTCATCTCGGAGTGACGATAATCCCCCTGTATCTGGGAGTGACGATAATCCCCCTGTATATGGGAGTGACGATAATACCCCTGTATCTGAGAGTGATGATAATCCCCCTGTATCTGGGAGTGATTGGGAATCCCCCAGAATTTGGGTGCGACGATAATCCCCCGTATCAGGGAGTGAGGATAATCCCCCTGTATCTGGGAGTGATTGATAATCCCCCTGTATCTGGGAGTGACGATAATCACCCCCATCTGGGAGTGACGATAATCCCCCTGTATCTGGGAGTGACGATAATCCCCCTGTACCTGGGAGTGGCGATCATCCTCCTGTAACTGGGAGTGATTGATAATCCCCCTGTACCTGGGAGTGACGATAATCCTCCTGTGTCTGGGAGCGATTGATAATCCTCCTGTATCTGGGAGTGACGATAAACCCCCTGCATCTGGGAGTGACAATAATCCCCCTGTATCTGGGAGTGATTGATAATCCCCCAGTATCTGGGAGTGATGATAATCCCCCTGGATCTGGGAGTGATTGATAATCCCCCTGTATCTGGGAGCGATTGATAATCCCCCTGTATCTGGGAGTGACGATAATCCCCCTGTATCTGGGAGTGACAATAATCCCCCTGTATCTGGGAGTGATTGATAATCCCCCTGTATCTGGGAGTGACGAAAATCCCCGTGTATCTGGGAGTGACGATAATCCCCCTGTATCTGGGAGTGACGAAAATCCCCGTGTATCTGGGAGCGACGATAATCCCCCTGTATCTGGGAGTGACGATAATTCCCCTGTATCTGGGAGTGACGAAAGTCTCCCTGTATCTGGGAGTGGTGGATAATCCCCCTCTATCTGGGAGTGATTGATAATCCCCCTGTATCTGGGAGTGACGATAATCCCCCTGTATCTGGGAGTGACGATAATTCCCCTGTATCTGGGAGTGACAAAAGTGTCCCTGTATCTGGGAGTGATTGATAATCCCCCTGTATCTGGGAGTGACGATAATCCCCCTGTATCTGGGAGTGACGATAATTCCCCTGTATCTGGGAGTGACAAAAGTGTCCCTGTATCTGGGAGTGATTGATATTCCCCCTGTATGTACGAGTGACGATAATCGCCCTGTACCTGGGAGTGATTGTTAATCCCCTATATCTGGGAGTGATTGTTAATCCCCTATATCTGGGAGTGATTGATAATCCCCCTGTATCTTGGAGTGACGATAATTCCCCTGTATCTGGGAGTGATTGATAATCCCCCTCTATCTGGGAGTGAATGATAATCCCCCTGTATGTGCGAGTGACGATAATCGCCCTGTACCTGGGAGTGATTCTTAATCCCCTGTATCTGGGAGTGATTGATAATCCCCCTGTATCTGGGAGTGACGATAATCCCCCTGTATCTGGGAGTGACGATAATCCCCCTGTATCTGGGAGTGACGATAATCCCGCTGTATCTGGGAGTGATGATACTCCCCCTCTATCTGGGAGTGACGATAATCCCCCTGTATCTGGGAGTGACGAAAGTCTCCCTGTACCTGGGAGTGATTGATAATCCCCCTGTATGTGCGAGTGACGTTAATGGCCCTGTAACTGGGAGTGATTGTTAATCCCCTGTATCTGGGAGTGAGTGATAATCCCCCTGTATCTGGGAGTGACGATAATCCCCCTGTGTCTGGGTGTGAGGAAAATCTCCGTGTATTTGGGAGCGACGAAAATCCCCGTGTATCTGGGAGCGACGATAATCCCACTGTATCTGGGAGTGGCGATAATTCCCCTGTATCTGGGAGTGACAAAAGTGTCCCTGTATCTGGGAGTGGTTGATAATCCCCCTGTATGTACGAGTGACGATAATCGCCCTGTACCTGGGAGTGATTGTTAATCCCCTATATCTGGGAGTGATTGATAATCCCCCTGTATCTTGGAGTGACGATAATTCCCCTGTATCTGGGAGTGATTGATAATCCCCCTCTATCTGGGAGTGAATGATAATCCCACTGTATGTGCGAGTGACGATAATCGCCCTGTACCTGGGAGTGATTCTTAATCCCCTGTATCTGGGAGTGATTGATAATCCCCCTGTATCTGGGAGTGACGATAATCCCCCTGTATCTGGCAGTGACGATAATCCCCCTGTATCTGGGAGTGACGATAATCCCGCTGTATCTGGGAGTGATGATACTCCCCCTCTATCTGGGAGTGACGATAATCCCCCTGTATCTGGGAGTGACGATAATCCCGCTGTATCTGGGAATGATGATAATCCCCCTCTATCTGGGAGTGACGATAATCCCCCTGTATCTGAGAGTGATGATAATCCCCCTGTATCTGGGAGTGACAATAATCCCCCTGTATCGGGAAGTGACGATAATCCCCCTGTATCTGCAGGTGACGATAATCCCCCTGTATCTGGGAGTGACAATAATCAGCCTGCATCTGTGAGTGACGATAATCCCCCTGTATCTGGTAGTGATAATAATCCCCCTGTATCTGGGAGTGACGATAATCCGCCTGTATCTGGGAGTGACGATAATCCCCCTGTATCTGGGAGTGACGATAATCCGCCTTCATCTCGGAGTGACGATAATCCCCCTGTATCTGGTAGTGATAATAATCCCCCTGTATCTGGGAGTGACGATAATCCCCCTGTATCTGGGAGTGACGATAATCCACCTGCATCTGTGAGTGACGATAATCCCCCTGTATCTGGGAGGGACGATAATCCCCCTGTATCTGGGAGTGACGATAATCCGCCTGCATCTGGGAGTGACGCTAATCCCCCTGTATCTGGTAGTGATAATAATCCCCCTGTATCTGGGAGTGACGATAATCTGCCTGCATCTGGGAGTGACGATAATCCCCCTGTATCTTGTAGTGATAATAATCCCCCAGTATCTGGTAGTGATAATAATCCCCCTGCATCTGTGAGTGATGATAATCCCCCTGTATCTGGGAGTGACGATAATACCCCTGTATCTCGGAGTGACGATAATCCCCCTGTATCTGTGGTGATTGATAATCCCCCTGTATCTGGGAGTGACGATAATCCCCCTGTATCTGGGAGTGACAATAATCCCCCTGTATCTGGGAGTGATAATAATCCCCCTGTAACTGGGAGTGACGATAATCCGTCTGTATCTGGGAGTGACGATAATCCCCCTGTATCTGGGAGTGACGATAATCCGCCTGCATCTGGGAGTGACGATAATCCCCCTGTATCTGGTAGTGATAATAATCCCCCTGTACCTGGGAGTGACGATAATCCACCCGTATCTGGGAGGAACGATAATCCCCCTGTATCTGGGAGTGACGATAATCCGCCTGCATCTGGGAGTGACGCTAATCCCCCTTTATCTGGTAGTGATAATAATCCCCTGTATCTGGGAGTGACGATAATCCGCCTGCATCTGGGAGTGACGATAATCCCCCTGTATCTTGTAGTGATAATAATCCCCCTGTATCTGATAGTGATAATAATCCCCCTGCATCTGTGAGTGATGATAATCCCCCTGTATCTGGGAGTGACGATAATCCCCCTGTATCTGGGAGTGACGATAACCCCCCTGTATCTGTGGTGATTGATTATCCCCCTGTATCTGGGAGTGATTGATATTCCCCCTGTATCTGGGAGTGACGATAATCCCCCTGTATCTGGGAGTGACGATAATCCCCCTGTATCTGGGAGTGATAATAATCCCCCTCTATCTGGGAGTGACGATAATCCGCCTGTATATGGGAGTGACGATAATCCCCCTGTATCTGGGAGTGACGATAATCCGCCTGCATCTGGGAGTGACGATAATCCCCCTGTATCTGTTAGTGATAATAATCCCCCTGTATCTGGGAGTGACGATAATCCGCCTGTATCTGGGAGGGCACGATAATCCCCCTGTGTCTGGGAGTGACGATAATCCGCCTGAATCTGTGAGTGACGATAATCCCCCTGTTTCTGGGAGTGACGATAATCCCCCGTATCTGGGAGTGACGATAATCCGCCTGTCTCTGATAGTGATAATAATCCCCCTGCATCTGTGAGTGATGATAATCCCCCTGTATCTGGAAGTGACGATAATACCCCTGTATCTGGGAGTGACGATAATCCCCCTGTATCTGTGGTGATTGATTATCCCCCTGTATCTGGGAGTGATTGATATTCCCCCTGTATCTGGGAGTGACGATAATCCCCCTGTATCTGGGAGTGACGATAATCCCCCTGTATCAGGGAGTGATAATAATCGCCCTCTATCTGGGAATGACGATAATCCGCCTGTATATGGGAGTGACGATAATCCCCCTGTATCTGGGAGTGACGATAATCCGCCTGCATCTGGGAGTGACGATAATCCCCCTGTATTTGGTAGTGATAATAATCCCCCTGTATCTGGGAGTGACGATAATCCGCCTGTATCTGGGAGGGCACGATAATCCCCCTGTGTCTGGGAGTGACGATAATCCGCCTGAATCTGTGAGTGACGATAATCCCCCGTATCTGGGAGTGACGATAATCCGCCTGCATCTGGGAGTGACGATAATCCCCCTGTATCTGGTAGTGATAATAATCCCCCTGTATCTGGGAGTGACGATAATCCGCCTGCATCTGGGAGTGACGATAATCCCCCTGTATCTGGTAGTGATAATAATCCCCCTGTATCTGGTAGTGTTAATAATCCCCCTGCATCTGTGAGTGACAATAATCCCCCTGTATCTGGGAGTGACGATAATCCCCCTGTATCTGTGGTGATTGATTATCCCCCTGTATCTGGGAGTGATTGATATTCCCCCTGTATCTGGGAGTGACGATAATCCCCCTGTATCTGGGAGTGACGATAATCCCCCTGTATCTGGGAGTGACGATAATCCGCCTGCATCTGTGAGTGACGATAATCCCCCTGTATCTGGTAGTGATAATAATCCCCCTGTATCTGGGAGTGACGCTAATCCCCCTGTATCTGGGAGTGACAATAATCCCCTGTATCTGGGAGTGACGATACTCCCCCTGTATCAGGGAGTGACGATAATCCCCCAGTATCTGGGAGTGACGATAATCCCTCTGTATCTGCGAGTGATGATAATCCCCCTGTATCTCGGAGTGATTGATAATCCCTCTGTACCTGGGAGTGACTATAATCCTCCTGTATCTTTTGTGGTGATGTGCATCAATGTAAATGCACGTATGCTAGCTAGACACTAGAGGGAGCACCAGAAACATCACACACACACACTCAACCAGTAGATCAGTTAGAAAGGGCTCGACCAATGGACATTCACGATAAACACAGAGGTGACACCACCACAGGAGGGCATTGCACCAACCCATATATAAAGGACACCACACGCATGATCTGCCTCTTTCCAGTGGAGATAGTCAGTGAGTACAGACACAGGGTTGATTCAATATCACTCCCACCACGTGGATTGCAGCAACTGGTTAGTCAGCCTGGGTAGCTATAGTAGGATTAGCAGTAGTGTCGAATACGAGTAATAGAAGTGTAAATAGTTTAATAAACGTGTTGAAGTTATCTCCACGTCTGAACCTTCCTTTGTCAAGTGCACCACAAGGAAGCTGCTTATGTTACACCTACAACATAACAAATCATCTGGGAGTGATTGATAATCCCCCTGTATCTGGGAGTGACGATAATCCCCCTGTATCTGGGAGTGACGATAATCCCCCTGTATCTGGGAGTGATTGATAATCCCCCTGTATCTGCTAGTGACAATAATCCCCCTGTATCTGGGAGTGATGATAATCCCCCTGTATCTGGGAGCGACGCTAATCCCCCTGTATCTGAGAGTGACGATAATCCCACTGTATCTGGGAGTGATTGATAATCCCCATGTATCTGGCAGTGACGACAATTCCCCTGTATCTGGGAGCGACGATAATCCCCCTGTATCTGAGAGTGACGATAATCCCGCTGTATCTGGGAGTGACGATAAACCCCCTGTATCTGGGAGTGACGATAACACCCGTACCTGAGAGTGATGATAATCCCCCTGTATCTGGGAGTGATTGATAATCCCCCTATATCTGGGTGCGACGATAATCCCCCGTATCTGGGAGTGACGATAATCCCCCTGTATCTGGGAGTGATTGATAATCCCCGTGTATCTGGGAGCGACGATAATCCCCCTGTATCTGGGAGTGACGATAATTCCCCTGTATCTGGGAGTGACGAAAGTCTCCCTGTATCTGGGAGTGGTTGATAATCCCCCTGTATCTGGGAGTGATTGATAATCCCCATGTATGTGCGAGTGACGATAATCGCCCTGTACGTGGGAGTGATTGTTAATCCCCTGTATCTGCGAGTGATTAATAATCCCCCTGTATCTGGGAGTAACGATAATTCCCCTGTATCTGGGAGTGACGATAATCCCCGTGTATCTGGGAGCGACGATAATCCCCCTCTATCTGGGAGTGATTAATAATCCCCGTGTATCTGGGAGTGACGAAAATCCCCGTGTTGCTGGGAGCGACGATAATCCCCCTGTATCTGGGAGTGACAAAAGTCTCCCTGTATCTGGGAGTGATTGATAATCCCCCTGCATCTGTGAGTGACGATAATGGCCCTGTACCTGGGAGTGATTCTTCTGGAAGTGACGATAATCCCCCTGTATCTGTGATTGACGATAATCCCCCTGTCTCTGGGAGTGAAGGTAATCCCCCTGTATCTGGGAGCGACGATAATCCCCCTGTATCTGGGAGTGACGATAATTCCCCTGTATCTGGGAGTGACGAAAGTCTCCCTGTATCTGGGAGTGGTTGATAATCCCCCTGTATCTGGGAGTGATTGATAATCCCCCTGTATGTGCGAGTGACGATAATCGCCCTGTACCTGGGAGTGACGATAATTCCCCTGTATCTGGGAGTGATTGTTAATCACCTGTATCTGGGAGCGATTGATAATTCCCCTGTATCTGGGAGTGACGAAAGTCTCCCTGTATCTGGGAGTGGTTGATAATCCCCCTGTATCTGGGAGTGATTGATAATCCCCCTGTATGTGCGAGTGACGATAATCGCCCTGTACCTGGGAGTGACGATAATTCCCCTGTATCTGGGAGTGATTGTTAATCACCTGTATCTGGGAGTGACGATAATCCCCCCGAATCTGGGAGTGACGATAATTCCCCTGTATCTGGGAGTGACGAAAGTCTCCCTGTATCTGGGAGTGGTTGATAATCCCCCTGTATGTGCGAGTGACGATAATCGCCCTGTACCTGGGAGTGATTGTTTATCACCTGTATCTGGGAGCGATTGATAATCCCCCTGTATCTGGGAGTGACGATAATTCCCCTGTATCTGGGAGTGACGAAAGTCTCCCTGTATCTGGGAGTGATTGATAATCCCCCTGTATCTGGGAGTGACGATAATCCCCCTGTATCTGGGAGTGACGATAATCCCGCTGTATCTGGGAGTGACGATAATCCCCCTCTATCTGGGAGTGACGATAATCCCCCTGTATCTGGGAGTGACGATAATCCCGCTGTATCTGGGAGTGACGATAATCCCCCTCTATCTGGGAGTGATTATAATCCCCCTGTATCTGGGAGTGACGATAATCCCCCTGTATCTGGGAGTGACAATAATCCCCCTGTATCTGGGAGTGACGATAATCCCCCTGTATCTGCAGGTGACGATAATCCCCCTGTATCTGGGAGTGACGATAATCCGCCTGTATCTGGGAGTGACGATAATCCCGCTGTATCTGGGAGTGATGATAATCCCGCTCTATCTGGGAGTGACGATAATCCCCCTGTATCTGGGAGTGACGATAATCCCGCCGTATCTGGGAGTGACGATAATCCGCCTGCATCTGGGAGTGACGCTAATCCTCCTGTATATGGTAGTGATAATAATCCCCCTGTATCTGGGAGTGACGATAATACCCCTGTATCTGGGAGTGACGAAAATCCCCGTGTATCTTGGAGCGACGCTAATCCCCCTGTATCTGGGAGTGACGATAATTCCCCTGTATCTGGGAGTGACGAAAGTCTCCCTGTATCTGGGAGTGGTTGATAATCCCCCTGTATCTGGGAGTGATTGATAATCCCCCTGTATGTGCGAGTGACGATAATCGCCCTGTACCTGGGAGTGACGATAATTCCCCTGTATCTGGGAGTGATTGTTAATCACCTGTATCTGGGAGCGATTGATAATCCCCCTGTATCTGGGAGTGACGATAATCCCCCTGTATCTGGGAGTGACGATAATTCCCCTGTATCTGGGAGTGACGAAAGTCTCCCTGTATCTGGGAGTGGTTGATAATCCCCCTGTATGTGCGAGTGACGATAATCGCCCTGTACCTGGGAGTGATTGTTAATCACCTGTATCTGGGAGCGATTGATAATCCCCCTGTATCTGGGAGTGACGATAATTCCCCTGTATCTGGGAGTGACGAAAGTCTCCCTGTATCTGGGAGTGATTGATAATCCCCCTGTATCTGGGAGTGACGATAATCCCCCTGTATCTGGGAGTGACGATAATCCCGCTGTATCTGGGAGTGACGATAATCCCCCTCTATCTGGGAGTGACGATAATCCCCCTGTATCTGGGAGTGACGATAATCCCGCTGTATCTGGGAGTGACGATAATCCCCCTCTATCTGGGAGTGATTATAATCCCCCTGTATCTGGGAGTGACGATAATCCCCCTGTATCTGGGAGTGACAATAATCCCCCTGTATCTGGGAGTGACGATAATCCCCCTGTATCTGCAGGTGACGATAATCCCCCTGTATCTGGGAGTGACGATAATCCGCCTGTATCTGGGAGTGACGATAATCCCGCTGTATCTGGGAGTGATGATAATCCCGCTCTATCTGGGAGTGACGATAATCCCCCTGTATCTGGGAGTGACGATAATCCCGCCGTATCTGGGAGTGACGATAATCCGCCTGCATCTGGGAGTGACGCTAATCCTCCTGTATCTGGTAGTGATAATAATCCCCCTGTATCTGGGAGTGACGATAATCCGCCTGCATCTGGGAGTGACGATAATCCCCCTGTATCTTGTAGTGATAATAATCCCCATGTATCTGGTAGTGATAATAATCCTCCTGCATCTGTGAGTGACAATAATCCCCCTGTATCTGGGAGTGATGATAATCCCCCTGTATCTGGGAGTGACGATAATCCCCCTGTATCTGGGAGTGACGATAATCCCCCTGTATCTGTGGTGATTGATAATCCCCCTGTATCTGGGAGTGACGATAATCCCCCTGTATCTGGGAGTGATAATAATCCCCCTGTATCTGGGAGTGACGATAATCCGCCTGTATCTGGGAGTGCCGATAATCCCCCTGTATCTGGGAGTGACGATAATCCGCCTGCATCTGGGAGTGACGATAATCCCCCTGTATCTGGTAGTGATAATAATCCCCCTGTATCTGGGAGTGACGATAATCCGCCTGTACCTGGGAGGGACTATAATCCCCCTGTATCTGGGAGTGACGATAATCCACCTGCATCTGTGAGTGACGATAATCCCCCTGTATCTGGGAGGGACGATAATCCGCCTGTATCTGGGAGTGACGATAATCCGCCTGCATCTGGGAGTGACGATAATCCCCCTGTATCTGGTAGTGATAATAAGCCCCCTGTATCTGGGAGTGACGATAATCCGCCTGCATCTGGGAGTGACGATAATCCCCCTGTATCTGCTAGTGATAATAATCCCCCTGTATCTGGTAGTGATAATAATCCCCCTGCATCTGTGAGTGACAATATTCCCCCTGTATCTGGGAGTGATGATAATCCCCCTGTATCTGGGAGTGACGATAATCCCCCTGTATCTGGGAGTGACGATAATCCCCCTGTACCTGTGGTGATTGATAATCCCCCTATATCTGGGAGTGACGATAATCCCCCTGTATCTGGGAGTGACGATAATCCGCCTGCATCTGTGAGTGACGATAATCCCCCTGTATCTGGTAGTGATAATAATCCCCCTGTATCTGGGAGTGACGCTAATCCCCCTGTATCTGGGAGTGACAATAATCCCCTGTATCTGGGAGTGACGATAATCCCCCTGTATCAGGGAGTGACGATAATCCCCCTGTATCTGGGAGTGACGATAATCCCCCTGTATCTCGGAGTGATTGATAATCCCCCTGTTTCTGCTAGTGACAATAATCCCCCTGTATCTGGGAGTGATGATAATCCCCCTGTATCTGGGAGCGACGATAATCCCCCTGTATCTGAGACTGACGATAATCCCGCTGTATCTGGGAGTGATTGATAATTCCCCTGTATCTGGCAGTGACGACAATTCCCCTGTATCTGGGAGCGACGATAATCCCCCGTATCTGAGAGTGACGATAATCCCCCTGTATCTGGGCGTGACGATAATCCGCCTGTATCTGGGAGTGACGATAATCCCCCTGTATCTGGGAGTGACGATAATCCGCCTGCATCTGGGAGTGACGATAATCCCCCTGTATCTGGTAGTGATAATAATCCCCCTGTATCTGGGAGTGACGATAATCCCCCTGTATCTGGGAGTGACGATAATCCGCCTGCATCTGTGAGTGACGATAATCCCCCTGTATCTGGGAGGGACGATAATCCCCCTGTATCAGGGAGTGACGATAATCCGCCTGCATCTGTGAGTGATGCTAATACCCCTGTATCTGCTAGTGATAATAATCCCCCTGTATCTGGGAGTGACGATAATCCGCCTGCATCTGGGAGTGACGATAATCCCCCTGTATCGTGTAGTGATAATAATCCCCCTGTATCTGGTAGTGATAATAATCCCCCTGCATCTGTGAGTGACAATAATCCCCCTGTATCTGGGAGTGATGATAAACTCCCTGCATCTGGGAGTGACGATAATCCCCCTGTATCTGGGGGTGACGATAATCCCCCTGTATCTGTGGTGATTGATAATCCCCCTGTATCTGGGAGTGATTGATATTCCCCCCGTATCTGGGAGTGACGATAATCCCCCTGTATCTGGGGGTGACGATAATCCCCCTGTATCTGGGAGTGATAATAACCCCCCTGTATCTGGGAGTGACGATAATCCGCCTGTATCTGGGAGTGCCGATAATCCCCCTGTATCTGGGAGTGACGATAATCCGCCTGCATCTGGGAGTGACGATAATCCCCCTGTATCTGGCAGTGATAATAATCCCCCTGTATCTGGGAGTGACGATAATCCGCCTGTATCTGGGAGGGACGATAATCCCCCTGTATCTGGGAGTGACGATAATCCGCCTGCATCTGTGAGTGACGATAATCCCCCTGTATCTGGGAGGGACGATCATCCCCCTGTATCTGGGAGTGACGATAATCCGCCTGCATCTGGGAGTGATGATAATCCCCCTGTATCTGGTAGTGATAATAATCCCCCTGTATCTGGGAGTGACGATAATCCGCCTGCATCTTGGTGTGGCGATAATCCCCCTGTATCTGGTAGTGATAATAATCCCCCTGTATCTGGTAGTGATAATAATCCCCCTGCATCTGTGAGTGACAATAATCCCCCTGCATCTTGGAGTGACGATAATCCCCGTGTATCTGGTAGTGATAATAATCCCCCTGTATCTGGTAGTGATAATAATCCCCCTGCATCTGTGAGTGACAATAATCCCCCTGTATCTGGGAGTGACGATAATCCCCCTGTATCTGGGAGTGATTGATATTCCCCCTGTATCTGGGAGTGACGATAATCCCCCTGTATCTGGGAGTGACGATAATCCCCCTGTATCTGGGAGTGATAATAATCCCCCGGTATCTGGGAGTGACGATAATCCGCCTGTATCTGGGAGTGCCTATAGTCCCCCTGTATCTGGGAGTGACGATAATCCGCCTGCATCTGGGAGTGACGATAATCCCCCTGTATCTGGTAGTGATAATAATCCCCCTGTATCTGGGAGTGACGATAATCCGCCTGTATCTGGGAGGGACGATAGTCCCCCCTGTATCTGGGAGTGACAATAATCCGCCTGCATCTGGGAGTGACGATAATCCCCCTTTATCTGGTAGTGATAATAATCCCCTGTATCTGGGAGTGACGATAATCCGCCTGTATCTGGGAGTGACGATAATCCCCCTGTATCTTGTAGTGATAATAATCCCCCTGTATCTGATAGTGATAATAATCCCCCTGCACCTGTGAGTGATGATAATCCCCCTGTATCTGGGAGTGACGATAATCCCCCTGTATCTGGGAGTGACGATAATCCCCCTGTATCTGTGGTGATTGATTATCCCCCTGTATCTGGGAGTGATTGATATTCCCCCTGTATCTGGGAGTGACGATAATCCCCCTGTATCTGGGAGTGACGATAATCCCCCTGTATCTGGGAGTGATAATAATCCCCCTCTATCTGGGAGTGATTGATAATCCCCCTGCATCTGTGAGTGACGATAATGGCCCTGTACCTGGGAGTGATTCTTCTGGAAGTGACGATAATCCCCCTGTATCTGTGATTGACGATAATCCCCCTGTCTCTGGGAGTGAAGGTAATCCCCCTGTATCTGGGAGCGACGATAATCCCCCTGTATCTGGGAGTGACGATAATTCCCCTGTATCTGGGAGTGACGAAAGTCTCCCTGTATCTGGGAGTGGTTGATAATCCCCCTGTATCTGGGAGTGATTGATAATCCCCCTGTATGTGCGAGTGACGATAATCGCCCTGTACCTGGGAGTGATTGTTAATCACCTGTATCTGGGAGCGATTGATAATCCCCCTGTATCTGGGAGTGACGATAATTCCCCTGTATCTGGGAGTGACGAAAGTCTCCCTGTATCTGGGAGTGATTGATAATCCCCCTGTATCTGGGAGTGACGATAATCCCCCTGTATCTGGGAGTGACGATAATCCCGCTGTATCTGGGAGTGACGATAATCCCCCTCTATCTGGGAGTGACGATAATCCCCCTGTATCTGGGAGTGACGATAATCCCGCTGTATCTGGGAGTGACGATAATCCCCCTCTATCTGGGAGTGATTATAATCCCCCTGTATCTGGGAGTGACGATAATCCCCCTGTATCTGGGAGTGACAATAATCCCCCTGTATCTGGGAGTGACGATAATCCCCCTGTATCTGCAGGTGACGATAATCCCTCTGTATCTGGGAGTGACGATAATCCGCCTGTATCTGGGAGTGACGATAATCCCGCTGTATCTGGGAGTGATGATAATCCCGCTCTATCTGGGAGTGACGATAATCCCCCTGTATCTGGGAGTGACGATAATCCCGCCGTATCTGGGAGTGACGATAATCCGCCTGCATCTGGGAGTGACGCTAATCCTCCTGTATCTGGTAGTGATAATAATCCCCCTGTATCTGGGAGTGACGATAATCCGCTTGCATCTGGGAGTGACGATAATCCCCCTGTATCTTGTAGTGATAATAATCCCCATGTATCTGGTAGTGATAATAATCCTCCTGCATCTGTGAGTGACAATAATCCCCCTGTATCTGGGAGTGATGATAATCCCCCTGTATCTGGGAGTGACGATAATCCCCCTGTATCTGGGAGTGACGTTAATCCCCCTGTATCTGTGGTGATTGATAATCCCCCTGTATCTGGGAGTGACGATAATCCCCCTGTATCTGGGAGTGATAATAATCCCCCTGTATCTGGGAGTGACGATAATCCGCCTGTATCTGGGAGTGCCGATAATCCCCCTGTATCTGGGAGTGACGATAATCCGCCTGCATCTGGGAGTGACGATAATCCCCCTGTATCTGGTAGTGATAATAATCCCCCTGTATCTGGGAGTGACGATAATCCGCCTGTACCTGGGAGGGACTATAATCCCCCTGTATCTGGGAGTGACGATAATCCACCTGCATCTGTGAGTGACGATAATCCCCCTGTATCTGGGAGGGACGATAATCCCCCTGTATCTGGGAGTGACGATAATCCGCCTGCATCTGGGAGTGACGATAATCCCCCTGTATCTGCTAGTGATAATAATCCCCCTGTATCTGGTAGTGATAATAATCCCCCTGCATCTGTGAGTGACAATATTCCCCCTGTATCTGGGAGTGATGATAATCCCCCTGTATCTGGGAGTGACGATAATCCCCCTGTATCTGGGAGTGACGATAATCCCCCTGTACCTGTGGTGATTGATAATCCCCCTGTATCTGGGAGTGACGATAATCCCCCTGTATCTGGGAGTGACGATAATCCACCTGCATCTGTGAGTGACGATAATCCCCCTGTATCTGGTAGTGATAATAATCCCCCTGTATCTGGGAGTGACGCTAATCCCCCTGTATCTGGGAGTGACAATAACCCCCTGTATCTGGGAGTGACGATAATCCCCCTGTATCAGGGAGTGACGATAATCCCCCTGTATCTGGGAGTGACGATAATCCCCCTGTATCTCGGAGTGATTGATAATCCCCCTGTATCTGCTAGTGACAATAATCCCCCTGTATCTGGGAGTGATGATAATCCCCCTGTATCTGGGAGCGACGATAATCCCCCTGTATCTGAGAGTGACGATAATCCCGCTGTATCTGGGAGTGATTGATAATTCCCCTGTATCTGGCAGTGACGACAATTCCCCTGTATCTGGGAGCGACGATAATCCTCCGTATCTGAGAGTGACGATAATCCCCCTGTATCTGGGCGTGACGATAATCCGCCTGTATCTGGGAGTGACGATAATCCCCCTGTATCTGGGAGTGACGATAAACCGCCTGCATCTGGGAGTGACGATAATCCCCCTGTATCTGGTAGTGATAATAATCCCCCTGTATCTGGGAGTGACGATAATCCCCCTGTATCTGGGAGTGACGATAATCCGCCTGCATCTGTGAGTGACGATAATCCCCCTGTATCTGGGAGGGACGATAATCCCCCTGTATCAGGGAGTGACGATAATCCGCCTGCATCTGTGAGTGATGCTAATCCCCCTGTATCTGCTAGTGATAATAATCCCCCTGTATCTGGGAGTGACGATAATCTGCCTGCATCTGGGAGTGACGATAATCCCCCTGTATCGTGTAGTGATAATAATCCCCCTGTATCTGGTAGTGATAATAATCCCCCTGCATCTGTGAGTGACAATAATCCCCCTGTATCTGGGAGTGATGATAAACTCCCTGTATCTGGGAGTGACGATAATCCCCCTGTATCTGGGGGTGACGATAATCCCCCTGTATCTGTGGTGATTGATAATCCCCCTGTATCTGGGAGTGATTGATATTCCCCCCGTATCTGGGAGTGACGATAATCCCCCTGTATCTGGGAGTGACGATAATCCCCCTGTATCTGGGAGTGATAATAACCCCCCTGTATCTGGGAGTGACGATAATCCGCCTGTATCTGGGAGTGCCGATAATCCCCCTGTATCTGGGAGTGACGATAATCCGCCTGCATCTGGGAGTGACGATAATCCCCCTGTATCTGGCAGTGATAATAATCCCCCTGTATCTGGGAGTGACGATAATCCGCCTGTATCTGGGAGGGACGATAATCCCCCTGTATCTGGGAGTGACGATAATCCGCCTGCATCTGTGAGTGACGATAATCCCCCTGTATCTGGGAGGGATGATCATCCCCCTGTATCTGGGAGTGACGATAATCCTCCTGCATCTGGGAGTGATGATAATCCCCCTGTATCTGGTAGTGATAATAATCCCCCTGTATCTGGGAGTGACGATAATCCGCCTGCATCTTGGTGTGGCGATAATCCCCCTGTATCTGGTAGTGATAATAATCCCCCTGTATCTGGTAGTGATAATAATCCCCCTGCATCTGTGAGTGACAATAATCCCCCTGCATCTTGGAGTGACGATAATCCCCGTGTATCTGGTAGTGATAATAATCCCCCTGTTTCTGGTAGTGATAATAATCCCCCTGCATCTGTGAGTGACAATAATCCCCCTGTATCTGGGAGTGACGATAATCCCCCTGTACCTGGGAGTGATTGATATTCCCCCTGTATCTGGGAGTGACGATAATCCCCCTGTATCTGGGAGTGACGATAATCCCCCTGTATCTGGGAGTGATAATAATCCCCCGGTATCTGGGAGTGACGATAATCCGCCTGTATCTGGGAGTGCCTATAGTCCCCCTGTATCTGGGAGTGACGATAATCCGCCTGCATCTGGGAGTGACGATAATCCCCCTGTATCTGGTAGTGATAATAATCCCCCTGTATCTGGGAGTGACGATAATCCGCCTGTATCTGGGAGGGACGATAGTCCCCCTGTATCTGGGAGTGACAATAATCCGCCTGCATCTGGGAGTGACGATAATCCCCCTTTATCTGGTAGTGATAATAATCCCCTGTATCTGGGAGTGACGATAATCCGCCTGTATCTGGGAGTGACGATAATCCCCCTGTATCTTGTAGTGATAATAATCCCCCTGTATCTGATAGTGATAATAATCCCCCTGCACCTGTGAGTGATGATAATCCCCCTGTATCTGGGAGTGACGATAATCCCCCTGTATCTGGGAGTGACGATAATCCCCCTGTATCTGTGGTGATTGATTATCCCCCTGTATCTGGGAGTGATTGATATTCCCCCTGTATCTGGGAGTGACGATAATCCCCCTGTATCTGGGAGTGACGATAATCCCCCTGTATCTGGGAGTGATAATAATCCCCCTCTATCTGGGAGTGACGATAATCCGCCTGTATATGGGAGTGACGATAATCCCCCTGTATCTGGGAGTGACGATAATCCGCCTGCATCTGGGAGTGACGATAATCCCCCTGTATCTGGTAGTGATAATAATCCCCCTGTATCTGGGAGTGACGATAATCCGCCTGTATCTGGGAGGGCACGATAATCCCCCTGTGTCTGGGAGTGACGATAATCCGCCTGAATCTGTGAGTGACGATAATCCCCCTGTTTCTGGGAGTGACGATAATCCCCCGTTTCTGGGAGTGACGATAATCCGCCTGTATCTGATAGTGATAACAATCCCCCTGCATCTGTGAGTGATGATAATCCCCCTGTATCTGGAAGTGACGATAATACCCCTGTATCTGGGAGTGACGATAATCCCCCTGTATCTGTGGTGATTGATTATCCCCCTGTATCTGGGAGTGATTGATATTCCCCCTGTATCTGGGAGTGACGATAATCCCCCTGTATCTGGGAGTGACGATAATCCCCCTGTATCTGGGAGTGATAATAATCGCCCTCTATCAGGGAGTGACGATAATCCGCCTGTATATGGGAGTGACGATAATCCGCCTGCATCTGTGAGTGATGCTAATCCCCCTGTATCTGCTAGTGATAATAATCCCCCTGTATCTGGGAGTGACGATAATCTGCCTGCATCTGGGAGTGACGATAATCCCCCTGTATCGTGTAGTGATAATAATCCCCCTGTATCTGGTAGTGATAATAATCCCCCTGCATCTGTGAGTGACAATAATCCCCCTGTATCTGGGAGTGATGATAAACTCCCTGTATCTGGGAGTGACGATAATCCCCCTGTATCTGGGGGTGACGATAATCCCCCTGTATCTGTGGTGATTGATAATCCCCCTGTATCTGGGAGTGATTGATATTCCCCCCGTATCTGGGAGTGACGATAATCCCCCTGTATCTGGGAGTGACGATAATCCCCCTGTATCTGGGAGTGATAATAACCCCCCTGTATCTGGGAGTGACGATAATCCGCCTGTATCTGGGAGTGCCGATAATCCCCCTGTATCTGGGAGTGACGATAATCCGCCTGCATCTGGGAGTGACGATAATCCCCCTGTATCTGGCAGTGATAATAATCCCCCTGTATCTGGGAGTGACGATAATCCGCCTGTATCTGGGAGGGACGATAATCCCCCTGTATCTGGGAGTGACGATAATCCGCCTGCATCTGTGAGTGACGATAATCCCCCTGTATCTGGGAGGGATGATCATCCCCCTGTATCTGGGAGTGACGATAATCCGCCTGCATCTGGGAGTGATGATAATCCCCCTGTATCTGGTAGTGATAATAATCCCCCTGTATCTGGGAGTGACGATAATCCGCCTGCATCTTGGTGTGGCGATAATCCCCCTGTATCTGGTAGTGATAATAATCCCCCTGTATCTGGTAGTGATAATAATCCCCCTGCATCTGTGAGTGACAATAATCCCCCTGCATCTTGGAGTGACGATAATCCCCGTGTATCTGGTAGTGATAATAATCCCCCTGTTTCTGGTAGTGATAATAATCCCCCTGCATCTGTGAGTGACAATAATCCCCCTGTATCTGGGAGTGACGATAATCCCCCTGTGCCTGGGAGTGATTGATATTCCCCCTGTATCTGGGAGTGACGATAATCCCCCTGTATCTGGGAGTGACGATAATCCCCCTGTATCTGGGAGTGATAATAATCCCCCGGTATCTGGGAGTGACGATAATCCGCCTGTATCTGGGAGTGCCTATAGTCCCCCTGTATCTGGGAGTGACGATAATCCGCCTGCATCTGGGAGTGACGATAATCCCCCTGTATCTGGTAGTGATAATAATCCCCCTGTATCTGGGAGTGACGATAATCCGCCTGTATCTGGGAGGGACGATAGTCCCCCTGTATCTGGGAGTGACAATAATCCGCCTGCATCTGGGAGTGACGATAATCCCCCTTTATCTGGTAGTGATAATAATCCCCTGTATCTGGGAGTGACGATAATCCGCCTGTATCTGGGAGTGACGATAATCCCCCTGTATCTTGTAGTGATAATAATCCCCCTGTATCTGATAGTGATAATAATCCCCCTGCACCTGTGAGTGATGATAATCCCCCTGTATCTGGGAGTGACGATAATCCCCCTGTATCTGGGAGTGACGATAATCCCCCTGTATCTGTGGTGATTGATTATCCCCCTGTATCTGGGAGTGATTGATATTCCCCCTGTATCTGGGAGTGACGATAATCCCCCTGTATCTGGGAGTGACGATAATCCCCCTGTATCTGGGAGTGATAATAATCCCCCTCTATCTGGGAGTGACGATAATCCGCCTGTATATGGGAGTGACGATAATCCCCCTGTATCTGGGAGTGACGATAATCCGCCTGCATCTGGGAGTGACGATAATCCCCCTGTATCTGGTAGTGATAATAATCCCCCTGTATCTGGGAGTGACGATAATCCGCCTGTATCTGGGAGGGCACGATAATCCCCCTGTGTCTGGGAGTGACGATAATCCGCCTGAATCTGTGAGTGACGATAATCCCCCTGTTTCTGGGAGTGACGATAATCCCCCGTTTCTGGGAGTGACGATAATCCGCCTGTATCTGATAGTGATAATAATCCCCCTGCATCTGTGAGTGATGATAATCCCCCTGTATCTGGAAGTGACGATAATACCCCTGTATCTGGGAGTGACGATAATCCCCCTGTATCTGTGGTGATTGATTATCCCCCTGTATCTGGGAGTGATTGATATTCCCCCTGTATCTGGGAGTGACGATAATCCCCCTGTATCTGGGAGTGACGATAATCCCCCTGTATCTGGGAGTGATAATAATCGCCCTCTATCAGGGAGTGACGATAATCCGCCTGTATATGGGAGTGACGATAATCCCCCTGTATCTGGGAGTGACGATAATCCACCTGCATCTGGGAGTGATGATAATCCCCCTGTATCTGGTAGTGATAATAATCCCCCTGTATCTGGGAGTGACGATAATCCGCCCGTATCTGGGAGGGCACGATAATCCCCCTGTGTCTGGGAGTGACGATAATCCGCCTGAATCTGTGAGTGACGATAATCCCCCTGTATCTGGGAGTGACGATAATCCCCCATATCTGGGAGTGACGATAATCCACCTGCATCTGGGAGTGACGATAATCCCCCTGTATCTGGTAGTGATAATAATCCCCCTGTATCTGGGAGTGACGATAATCCGCCTGCATCTGGGAGTGACGATAATCCCCCTGTATCTGGTAGTGATAATAATCCCCCTGTATCTGGTAGTGATAATAATCCCCCTGCATCTGTGAGTGACAATAATCCCCCTGTATCTGGGAGTGACGATAATCCCCCTGTATCTGTGGTGATTGATTATCCCCCTGTATCTGGGAGTGATTGATATTCCCCCTGTATCTGGGAGTGACGATAATCCCCCTGTATCTGGGAGTGACGATAATCCCCCTGTATCTGGGAGTGACGATAATCCGCTTGCATCTGTGAGTGACGATAATCCCCCTGTATCTGGTAGTGATAATAATCCCCCTGTATCTGGGAGTGACGCTAATCCCCCTGTATCTGGGAGTGACAATAATCCCCTGTATCTGGGAGTGACGATACTCCCCCTGTATCAGGGAGTGACGATAATCCCCCAGTATCTGGGAGTGACGATAATCCCTCTGTATCTGCGAGTGATGATAATCCCCCTGTATCTTGGAGTGATTGATAATCCCTCTGTACCTGGGAGTGACTATAATCCACCTGTATCTTTTGTGGTGATGTGCATCAATGTAAATGCACGTATGCTAGCTAGACACTAGAGGGAGCACCAGAAACATCACACACACACACTCAACCAGTAGATCAGTTAGAAAGGACTCGACCAATGGACATTCACGATAAACACAGAGGTGACACCACCACAGGAGGGTATTGCACCAACCCATATATAAAGGATACCACACGCATGATCTGCCTCTTTTCAATGGAGATAGTCAGTGAGTACAGACACAGGGTTGATTCAATATCACTCCCACCACGTGGATTGCAGCAACTGGTTAGTCAGCCTGGGTAGCTATAGTAGGATTAGCAGTAGTGTCCAATACGAGTAATAGAAGTGTAAATAGTTTAATAAACGTGTTGAAGTTATCTCCACGTCTGAACCTTCCTTTGTCAAGTGCACCACAAGGAAGCTGCTTATCTTACACCTACAACATAACAAATCATCTGGGAGTGATTGATAATCCCCCTGTATCTGGGAGTGACGATAGTCCCCCTGTATCTGGGAGTGACGATAATCCCCCTGTATCTGGGAGTGATTGATAATCCCCCTGTATCTGCTAGTGACAATAATCCCCCTGTATCTGGGAGTGATGATAATCCCCCTGTATCTGGGAGCGACGATAATCCCCCTGTATCTGAGAGTGACGATAATCCCGCTGTATCTGGGAGTGATTGTTAATCCCCATGTATCTCGCAGTGACGACAATTTCCCTGTATCTGGGAGCGACGATAATCCCCCTGTATCTAAGAATGACGATAATCCCGCTGTATCTGGGAGTGACGATAAACCCCCTGTATCTGGGAGTGACGATAACACCCGTACCTGAGAGTGATGATAATCCCCCTGTATCTGGGAGTGATTGATAATCCCCCTATATCTGGGTGCGACGATAATCCCCCGTATCTGGGAGTGACGATAATCCCCCTGTATCTGGGAGTGATTGATAATCCCCGTGTATCTGGGAGCGACGATAATCCCCCTGTATCTGGGAGTGACGATAATTCACCTGTATCTGGGAGTGACGAAAGTCTCCCTGTATCTGGGAGTGGTTGATAATCCCCCTGTATCTGGGAGTGATTGATAATCCCCATGTATGTGCGAGTGACGATAATCGCCCTGTACATGGGAGTGATTGTTAATCCCCTGTATCTGCGAGTGATTAATAATCCCCCTGTATCTGGGAGTAACGATAATTCCCCTGTATCTGGGAGTGACGAAAGTCTCCCTGTATCTGGGAGTGGTTGATAATCCCCCTCTATCTGGGAGTGACGATAATCCCCGTGTATCTGGGAGCGACGATAATCCCCCTGTATCTGGGAGTGATTAATAATCCCCGTGTATCTGGGAGTGACGAAAATCCCCGTGTTTCTGGGAGCGACGATAATCCCCCTGTATCTGGGAGTGACAAAAGTCTCCCTGTATCTGGGAGTGATTGATAATCCCCCTGCATCTGTGAGTGACGATAATGGCCCTGTACCTGGGAGTGATTCTTCTGGAAGTGACGATAATCCCCCTGTATCTGTGATTGACGATAATCCCCCTGTCTCTGGGAGTGAAGGTAATCCCCCTGTATCTGGGAGCGACGATTATCCCCCTGTATCTGGGAGTGACGATAATTCCCCTGTATCTGGGAGTGACGAAAGTCTCCCTGTATCTGGGAGTGGTTGATAATCCCCCTGTATCTGGGAGTGATTGATAATCCCCCTGTATGTGCGAGTGACGATAATCGCCCTGTACCTGGGAGTGATTGTTAATCACCTGTATCTGGGAGTGATTGATAATCCCCCTGTATCTGGGAGTGACGATAATTCCCCTGTATCTGGGAGTGACGAAAGTCTCCCTGTATCTGGGAGTGATTGATAATCCCCCTGTATCTGGGAGTGACGATAATCCCCTGTATCTGTGAGTGACGATAATCCCGCTGTATCTGGGAGTGACGATAATCCCCCTCTATCTGGGAGTGACGATAATCCCCCTGTATCTGGGAGTGACGATAATCCCGCTGTATCTGGGAGTGACGATAATCCCCCTCTATCTGGGAGTGATTATAATCCCCCTGTATCTGGGAGTGACGATAATCCCCCTGTATCTGGGAGTGACAATAATCCCCCTGTATCTGGGAGTGACGATAATCCCCCTGTATCTGCAGGTGACGATAATCCCCCTTTGTCTGGGAGCGACGATAATCCGCCTGTATCTGGGAGTGACGATAATCCCGCTGTATCTGGGAGTGACGATAATCCCGCTCTATCTGGGAGTGACGATAATCCCCCTGTATCTGGGAGTGACGATAATCCCGCCGTATCTGGGAGTGACGATAATCCGCCTGCATCTGGGAGTGACGCTAATCCTCCTGTATCTGGTAGTGATAATAATCCCCCTGTATCTGGGAGTGACGATAATCCGCCTGCATCTGGGAGTGACGATAATCCCCCTGTATCTTGTAGTGATAATAATCCCCCTGTATCTGGTAGTGATAATAATCCTCCTGCATCTGTGAGTGACAATAATCCCCCTGTATCTGGGAGTGATGATAATCCCCCTGTATCTGGGAGTGACGATAATCCCCCTGTATCTGGGAGTGACGATAATCCCCCTGTATCTGTGGTGATTGATAATCCCCCTGTATCTGGGAGTGATTGATATTCCACCTGTATCTGGGAGTGACGATAATCCCCCTGTATCTGGGAGTGACGATAATCCCCCTGTATCTGGGAGTGACGATAATCCGCCTGTATCTGGGAGTGCCGATAATCCCCCTGTATCTGGGAGTGACGATAATCCGCCTGCATCTGGGAGTGATGATAATTCCCCTGTATCTGGTAGTGATAATAATCCCCCTGTATCTGGGAGTGACGATAATCCGCCTGTACCTGGGAGGGACTATAATCCCCCTGTATCTGGGAGTGACGATACTCCCCCTGTATCAGGGAGTGACGATAATCCCCCAGTATCTGGGAGTGACGATAATCCCTCTGTATCTGCGAGTGATGATAATCCCCCTGTATCTTGGAGTGATTGATAATCCCTCTGTACCTGGGAGTGACTATAATCCACCTGTATCTTTTGTGGTGATGTGCATCAATGTAAATGCACGTATGCTAGCTAGACACTAGAGGGAGCACCAGAAACATCACACACACACACTCAACCAGTAGATCAGTTAGAAAGGACTCGACCAATGGACATTCACGATAAACACAGAGGTGACACCACCACAGGAGGGTATTGCACCAACCCATATATAAAGGATACCACACGCATGATCTGCCTCTTTTCAATGGAGATAGTCAGTGAGTACAGACACAGGGTTGATTCAATATCACTCCCACCACGTGGATTGCAGCAACTGGTTAGTCAGCCTGGGTAGCTATAGTAGGATTAGCAGTAGTGTCCAATACGAGTAATAGAAGTGTAAATAGTTTAATAAACGTGTTGAAGTTATCTCCACGTCTGAACCTTCCTTTGTCAAGTGCACCACAAGGAAGCTGCTTATCTTACACCTACAACATAACAAATCATCTGGGAGTGATTGATAATCCCCCTGTATCTGGGAGTGACGATAGTCCCCCTGTATCTGGGAGTGACGATAATCCCCCTGTATCTGGGAGTGATTGATAATCCCCCTGTATCTGCTAGTGACAATAATCCCCCTGTATCTGGGAGTGATGATAATCCCCCTGTATCTGGGAGCGACGATAATCCCCCTGTATCTGAGAGTGACGATAATCCCGCTGTATCTGGGAGTGATTGTTAATCCCCATGTATCTCGCAGTGACGACAATTTCCCTGTATCTGGGAGCGACGATAATCCCCCTGTATCTAAGAATGACGATAATCCCGCTGTATCTGGGAGTGACGATAAACCCCCTGTATCTGGGAGTGACGATAACACCCGTACCTGAGAGTGATGATAATCCCCCTGTATCTGGGAGTGATTGATAATCCCCCTATATCTGGGTGCGACGATAATCCCCCGTATCTGGGAGTGACGATAATCCCCCTGTATCTGGGAGTGATTGATAATCCCCGTGTATCTGGGAGCGACGATAATCCCCCTGTATCTGGGAGTGACGATAATTCACCTGTATCTGGGAGTGACGAAAGTCTCCCTGTATCTGGGAGTGGTTGATAATCCCCCTGTATCTGGGAGTGATTGATAATCCCCATGTATGTGCGAGTGACGATAATCGCCCTGTACATGGGAGTGATTGTTAATCCCCTGTATCTGCGAGTGATTAATAATCCCCCTGTATCTGGGAGTAACGATAATTCCCCTGTATCTGGGAGTGACGAAAGTCTCCCTGTATCTGGGAGTGGTTGATAATCCCCCTCTATCTGGGAGTGACGATAATCCCCGTGTATCTGGGAGCGACGATAATCCCCCTGTATCTGGGAGTGATTAATAATCCCCGTGTATCTGGGAGTGACGAAAATCCCCGTGTTTCTGGGAGCGACGATAATCCCCCTGTATCTGGGAGTGACAAAAGTCTCCCTGTATCTGGGAGTGATTGATAATCCCCCTGCATCTGTGAGTGACGATAATGGCCCTGTACCTGGGAGTGATTCTTCTGGAAGTGACGATAATCCCCCTGTATCTGTGATTGACGATAATCCCCCTGTCTCTGGGAGTGAAGGTAATCCCCCTGTATCTGGGAGCGACGATTATCCCCCTGTATCTGGGAGTGACGATAATTCCCCTGTATCTGGGAGTGACGAAAGTCTCCCTGTATCTGGGAGTGGTTGATAATCCCCCTGTATCTGGGAGTGATTGATAATCCCCCTGTATGTGCGAGTGACGATAATCGCCCTGTACCTGGGAGTGATTGTTAATCACCTGTATCTGGGAGTGATTGATAATCCCCCTGTATCTGGGAGTGACGATAATTCCCCTGTATCTGGGAGTGACGAAAGTCTCCCTGTATCTGGGAGTGATTGATAATCCCCCTGTATCTGGGAGTGACGATAATCCCCCTGTATCTGTGAGTGACGATAATCCCGCTGTATCTGGGAGTGACGATAATCCCCCTCTATCTGGGAGTGACGATAATCCCCCTGTATCTGGGAGTGACGATAATCCCGCTGTATCTGGGAGTGACGATAATCCCCCTCTATCTGGGAGTGATTATAATCCCCCTGTATCTGGGAGTGACGATAATCCCCCTGTATCTGGGAGTGACAATAATCCCCCTGTATCTGGGAGTGACGATAATCCCCCTGTATCTGCAGGTGACGATAATCCCCCTTTGTCTGGGAGCGACGATAATCCGCCTGTATCTGGGAGTGACGATAATCCCGCTGTATCTGGGAGTGACGATAATCCCGCTCTATCTGGGAGTGACGATAATCCCCCTGTATCTGGGAGTGACGATAATCCCGCCGTATCTGGGAGTGACGATAATCCGCCTGCATCTGGGAGTGACGCTAATCCTCCTGTATCTGGTAGTGATAATAATCCCCCTGTATCTGGGAGTGACGATAATCCGCCTGCATCTGGGAGTGACGATAATCCCCCTGTATCTTGTAGTGATAATAATCCCCCTGTATCTGGTAGTGATAATAATCCTCCTGCATCTGTGAGTGACAATAATCCCCCTGTATCTGGGAGTGATGATAATCCCCCTGTATCTGGGAGTGACGATAATCCCCCTGTATCTGGGAGTGACGATAATCCCCCTGTATCTGTGGTGATTGATAATCCCCCTGTATCTGGGAGTGATTGATATTCCACCTGTATCTGGGAGTGACGATAATCCCCCTGTATCTGGGAGTGACGATAATCCCCCTGTATCTGGGAGTGACGATAATCCGCCTGTATCTGGGAGTGCCGATAATCCCCCTGTATCTGGGAGTGACGATAATCCGCCTGCATCTGGGAGTGATGATAATTCCCCTGTATCTGGTAGTGATAATAATCCCCCTGTATCTGGGAGTGACGATAATCCGCCTGTACCTGGGAGGGACTATAATCCCCCTGTATCTGGGAGTGACGATAATCCACCTGCATCTGTGAGTGACGATAATCCCCCTGTATCTGGGAGGGACGATAATCCCCCTGTATCTGGGAGTGACGATAATCCGCCTGCATCTGGGAGTGCCGATAATCCCCCTGTATCTGGTAGTGATAATAATCCCCCTGTATCTGGGAGTGACGATAATCCGCCTGCATCTGGGAGTGACGATAATCCCCCTGTATCTGGTAGTGATAATAATCCCCCTGTATCTGGTAGTGATAATAATCCCCCTGCATCTGTGAGTGACAATATTCCCCCTGTATCTGGGAGTGATGATAATCCCCCTGTATCTGGGAGTGACGATAATCCCCCAGTATCTGGGAGTGACGATAATCCCCCTGTACCTGTGGTGATTGATAATCCACCTGTATCTGGGAGTGACGATAATCCCCCTGTATCTGGGAGTGACGATAATCCGCCTGCATATGTGAGTGACGATAATCCCCCTGTATCTGGTAGTGATAATAATCCCCCTGTATCTGGGAGTGACGCTAATCCCCCTGTATCTGGGAGTGACAATAATCCCCTGTATCTGGGAGTGATGATAATCCCCCTGTATCAGGGAGTGACGATAATCCCCCTGTATCTGGGAGTGACGATAATCCCCCTGTATCTCGGAGTGATTGATAATCCCCCTGTATCTGCTAGTGACAATAATCCCCCTGTATCTGGGAGTGATGATAATCCCCCTGTATCTGGGAGCGACGATAATCCCCCTGTATCTGAGAGTGACGATAATCACGCTGTATCTGGGAGTGATTGATAATTCCCCTGTATCTGGCAGTGACGACAATTCCCCTGTATCTGGGAGCGACGATAAGCCCCCGTATCTGAGAGTGACGATAATCCCCCTGTATCTGGGAGTGACGATCATCCGCCTGTATCTGGGAGTGACGATAATCCCCCTGTATCTGGGAGAGACGATAATCCGCCTGCATCTGGGAGTGACGATAATCCCCCTGTATCTGGGAGTGACGATAATCCCCCTGTATCTGGGAGTGACGATAATCCGCCTGCATCTGTGAGTGACGATAATCCCCCTGTATCTGGGAGGGACGATAATCCCCCTGTATCAGGGAGTGACGATAATCCGCCTGCATCTGTGAGTGACGCTAATCCCCCTGTATCTGCTAGTGATAATAATCCCCCTGTATCTGGGAGTGACGATAATCCGCCTGCATCTGGGAGTGACGATAATCCCCCTGTATCGTGTAGTGATAATAATCCCCCTGTATCTGCGAGTGATAATAATCCCCCTGCATCTGTGAGTGACAATAATCCCCCTGTATCTGGGAGTGAAGATAATCCCCCTGTATCTGGGAGTGACGATAATCCCGCTGTATCTGGGAGTGACGATAATCCCCCTCTATCTGGGAGTGACGATAATCCCCCTGTATCTGGGAGTGACGATAATCCCGCTGTATCTGGGAGTGACGATAATCCCCCTCTATCTGGGAGTGATTATAATCCCCCTGTATCTGGGAGTGACGATAATCCCCCTGTATCTGGGAGTGACAATAATCCCCCTGTATCTGGGAGTGACGATAATCCCCCTGTATCTGCAGGTGACGATAATCCCCCTGTATCTGGGAGTGACGATAATCCGCCTGTATCTGGGAGTGACGATAATACCGCTGTATCTGGGAGTGATGATAATCCCGCTCTATCTGGGAGTGACGATAATCCCCCTGTATCTGGGAGTGACGATAATCCCGCCGTATCTGGGAGTGACGATAATCCGCCTGCATCTGGGAGTGACGCTAATCCTCCTGTATCTGGTAGTGATAATAATCCCCCTGTATCTGGGAGTGACGATAATCCGCCTGCATCTGGGAGTGACGATAATCCCCCTGTATCTTGTAGTGATAATAATCCCCCTGTATCTGGTAGTGATAATAATCCTCCTGCATCTGTGAGTGACAATAATCCCCCTGTATCTGGGAGTGAAGATAATCCCCCTGTATCTGGGAGTGACGATAATCTCCCTGTATCTGGGAGTGACGATAATCCCCCTGTATCTGTGGTGATTGGTAATCCCCCTGTATCTGGGAGTGATTGATATTCCACCTGTATCTGGGAGTGACGATAATCCCCCTGTATCTGGGAGTGACGATAATCCCCCTGTATCTGGGAGTGATAATAATCCCCCTGTATCTGGGAGTGACGATAATCCGCCTGTATCTGGGAGTGCCGATAATCCCCCTGTATCTGGGAGTGACGATAATCCCCCTGCATCTGGGAGTGACGATAATCCCCCTGTATCTGGTAGTGATAATAATCCCCCTGTATCTGGGAGTGACGATAATCCGCCTGTACCTGGGAGGGACTATAATCCCCCTGTATCTGGGAGTGACGATAATCCACCTGCATCTGTGAGTGACGATAATCCCCCTGTATCTGGGAGGGACGATAATCCCCCTGTATCTGGGAGTGACGATAATCCGCCTGCATCTGGGAGTGACGATAATCCCCCTGTATCTAGTAGTGATAATAATCCCCCTGTATCTGGGAGTGACGATAATCCACCTGCATCTGGGAGTGACGATAATCCCCCTGTATCTGGTAGTGATAATAATCCCCCTGTATCTGGTAGTGATAATAATCCACCTGCATCTGTGAGTGACAATATTCCGCCTGTATCTGGGAGTGATGATAATCCCCCTGTATCTGGGAGTGACGATAATCCCCCTGTATCTGGGAGTGACGATAATCCCCCTGTACCTGTGGTGATTGATAATCCCCCTGTATCTGGGAGTGACGATAATCCCCCTGTATCTGGGAGTGACGATAATCCGCCTGCATCTGTGAGTGACGATAATCCCCCTGTATCTGGTAGTGATAATAATCCCCCTGTATCTGGGAGTGACGCTAATCCCCCTGTATCTGGGAGTGACAATAATCCCCTGTATCTGGGAGTGACGATAATCCCCCTGTATCAGGGAGTGACGATAATCCCCCTGTATCTGGGAGTGACGATAATCCCCCTGTATCTCGGAGTGATTGATAATCCCCCTGCATCTGCTAGTGACAATAATCCCCCTGTATCTGGGAGTGATGATAATCCCCCTGTATCTGGGAGCGACGATAATCCCCCTGTATCTGAGAGTGACGATAATCCCGGTGTATCTGGGAGTGATTGATAATTCCCCTGTATCTGGCAGTGAAGACAATTCCCCTGTATCTGGGAGCGACGATAATCCCCCGTATCTGAGAGTGACGATAATCCCCCTGTATCTGGGAGTGACGATAATCCGCCTGTATCTGGGAGTGACGATAATCCCCCTGTATCTGGGAGTGACGATAATCCGCCTGCATCTGGGAGTGACGATAATCCCCCTGTATCTGGGAGTGACGATCATCCCCCTGTATCTGGGAGTGACGATAATCCGCCTGCATCTGTGAGTGACGATAATCCCCCTGTATCTGGGAGGGACGATAATCCCCCTGTATCAGGGAGTGACGATAATCCGCCTGCATCTGTGAGTGACGCTAATCCCCCTGTATCTGCTAGTGATAATAATCCCCGTGTATCTGGGAGTGACGATAATCCGCCTGTATCTTGTAGTGATAATAATCCCCCTGTATCTGGTAGTGATAATAATCCTCCTGCATCTGTGAGTGACAATAATCCCCCTGTATCTGGGAGTGATGATAATCCCCCTGTATCTGGGAGTGACGATAATCCCCCTGTATCTGGGAGTGACGATAATCCCCCTGTATCTGTGGTGATTGATAATCCCCCTGTATCTGGGAGTGATTGTTATTCCACCTGTATCTGGGAGTGACGATAATCCCCCTGTATCTGGGAGTGACGATAATCCCCCTGTATCTGGGAGTGATAATAATCCCCCTGTATCTGGGAGTGACGATAATCCGCCTGTATCTGGGAGTGCCGATAATCCCCCTGTATCTGGGAGTGACGATAATCCGCCTGCATCTGGGAGTGACGATAATCCCCCTGTATCTGGTAGTGATAATAATCCCCCTGTATCTGGGAGTGACGATAATCCGCCTGTACCTGGGAGGGACTATAATCCCCCTGTATCTGGGAGTGACGATAATCCCCCTGTATCTGGGAGTGACGATAATCCCCCTGTATCTGGGAGTGACGATAATCCCCCTGTACCTGTGGTGATTGATAATCCCCCTGTATCTGGGAGTGACGATAATCCCCCTGTATCTGGGAGTGACGATAATCCGCCTGCATCTGTGAGTGACGATAATCCCCCTGTATCTGGTAGTGATAATAATCCCACTGTATCTGGGAGTGACGCTAATCCCCCTGTATCTGGGAGTGACAATAATCCCCTGTATCTGGGAGTGACGATAATCCCCCTGTATCAGGGAGTGACGATAATCCCCCTGTATCTGGGAGTGACGATAATCCCCCTGTATCTTGGAGTGATTGATAATCCCCCTGTATCTGCTAGTGACAATAATCCCCCTGTATCTGGGAGTGATGATAATCCCCCTGTATCTGGGAGCGACGATAATCCCCCTGTATCTGAGAGTGACGATAATCCCGGTGTATCTGGGAGTGATTGATAATTCCCCTGTATCTGGCAGTGAAGACAATTCCCCTGTATCTGGGAGCGACGATAATCCCCCGTATCTGAGAGTGACGATAATCCCCCTGTATCTGGGAGTGACGATAATCCGCCTGTATCTGGGAGTGACGATAATCCCCCTGTATCTGGGAGTGACGATAATCCGCCTGCATCTGGGAGTGACGATAATCCCCCTGTATCTGGGAGTGACGATAATCCCCCTGTATCTGGGAGTGACGATAATCCGCCTGCATCTGTGAGTGACGATAATCCCCCTGTATCTGGGAGGGACGATAATCCCCCTGTATCAGGGAGTGACGATAACCCGCCTGCATCTGTGAGTGACGCTAATCCCCCTGTATCTGCTAGTGATAATAATCCCCCTGTATCTGGGAGTGACGATAATCCGCCTGTATCTTGCAGTGATAATAATCCCCCTGTATCTGGTAGTGATAATAATCCTCCTGCATCTGTGAGTGACAATAATCCCCCTGTATCTGGGAGTGATGATAATCCCCCTGTATCTGGGAGTGACGATAATCCCCCTGTATCTGGGAGTGACGATAATCCCCCTGTATCTGTGGTGATTGATAATCCCCCTGTATCTGGGAGTGATTGATATTCCACCTGTATCTGGGAGTGACGATAATCCCCCTGTATCTGGGAGTTACGATAATCCCCCTGTATCTGGGAGTGATAATAATCCCCCTGTATCTGGGAGTGACGATAATCCGCCTGTATCTGGGAGTGCCGATAATCCCCCTGTATCTGGGAGTGACGATAATCCGCCTGCATCTGGGAGTGACGATAATCCCCCTGTATTGGTAGTGATAATAATCCCCCTGTATCTGGGAGTGACGATAATCCGCCTGTACCTGGGAGGGACTATAATCCCCCTGTATCTGGGAGTGACGATAATCCCCCTGTATCTGGGAGTGACGATAATCCCCCTGTATCTGGGAGTGACGATAATCCCCCTGTACCTGTGGTGATTGATAATCCCCCTGTATCTGGGAGTGACGATAATCCCCCTGTATCTGGGAGTGACGATAATCCGCCTGCATCTGTGAGTGATGATAATCCCCCTGTATCTGGTAGTGATAATAATCCCCCTGTGTCTGGGAGTGACGCTAATCCCCCTGCATCTGGGAGTGACAATAATCCCCTGTATCTGGGAGTGACGATAATCCCCCTGTATCAGGGAGTGACGATAATCCCCCTGTATCTGGGAGTGACGATAATCCCCCTGTATCTCGGAGTGATTGATAATCCCCCTGTATCTGCTAGTGACAATAATCCCCCTGTATCTGGGAGTGATGATAACCCCCTGTATCTGGGAGCGACGATAATCCCCCTGTATCTGAGAGTGACGATAATCCCGGTGTATCTGGGAGTGATTGATAATTCCCCTGTATCTGGCAGTGAAGACAATTCCCCTGTATCTGGGAGCGACGATAATCCCCCGTATCTGAGAGTGACGATAATCCCCCTGTATCTGGGAGTGACGATAATCCGCCTGTATCTGGGAGTGACGATAATCCCCCTGTATCTGGGAGTGACGATAATCCGCCTGCATCTGTGAGTGACGATAATCCCCCTGTATCTGGGAGGGACGATAATCCCCCTGTATCAGGGAGTGACGATAATCCGCCTGCATCTGTGAGTGACGCTAATCCCCCTGTATCTGCTAGTGATAATAATCCCCCTGTATCTGGGAGTGACGATAATCCGCCTGCATCTGGGAGTGACGATAATCCCCCTGTATCGTGTAGTGATAATAATCCCCCTGTATCTGCTAGTGATAATAATCCCCCTGCATCTGTGAGTGACAATAATCCCCCTGTATCTGGGAGTGATGATAAACTCCCTGTATCTGGGAGTGACGATAATCCCCCTGTATCTGGGAGTGACGATAATCCCCCTGTGTCTGTGGTGATTGATAATCCCCCTGTATCTGGGAGTGATTGATATTCCCCCTGTATCTGGGAGTGACGATAATCCCCCTGTATCTGGGAGTGACGATAATCCCCTGCATCTGGGAGTGATAATAACCCCCCTGTATCTGGGAGTGACGATAATCCGCCTGTATCTGGGAGTGCCGATAATCCCCCTGTATCTGGGAGTGACGATAATCCGCCTGCATCTGGGAGTGACGATAATCCCCCTGTATCTGGTAGTGATAATAATCCCCCTGTATCTGGGAGTGACGATAATCCGCCTGTACCTGGGAGGGACTATAATCCCCCTGTATCTGGGAGTGACGATAATCCCCCTGTATCTGGGAGTGACGATAATCCCCCTGTATCTGGGAGTGACGATAATCCCCCTGTACCTGTGGTGATTGATAATCCCCCTGTATCTGGGAGTGACGATAATCCCCCTGTATCTGGGAGTGACGATAATCCGCCTGCATCTGTGAGTGACGATAATCCCCCTGTATCTGGTAGTGATAATAATCCCACTGTATCTGGGAGTGACGCTAATCCCCCTGTATCTGGGAGTGACAATAATCCCCTGTATCTGGGAGTGACGATAATCCCCCTGTATCAGGGAGTGACGATAATCCCCCTGTATCTGGGAGTGACGATAATCCCCCTGTATCTTGGAGTGATTGATAATCCCCCTGTATCTGCTAGTGACAATAATCCCCCTGTATCTGGGAGTGATGATAATCCCCCTGTATCTGGGAGCGACGATAATCCCCCTGTATCTGAGAGTGACGATAATCCCGGTGTATCTGGGAGTGATTGATAATTCCCCTGTATCTGGCAGTGAAGACAATTCCCCTGTATCTGGGAGCGACGATAATCCCCCGTATCTGAGAGTGACGATAATCCCCCTGTATCTGGGAGTGACGATAATCCGCCTGTATCTGGGAGTGACGATAATCCCCCTGTATCTGGGAGTGACGATAATCCGCCTGCATCTGGGAGTGACGATAATCCCCCTGTATCTGGGAGTGACGATAATCCCCCTGTATCTGGGAGTGACGATAATCCGCCTGCATCTGTGAGTGACGATAATCCCCCTGTATCTGGGAGGGACGATAATCCCCCTGTATCAGGGAGTGACGATAATCCGCCTGCATCTGTGAGTGACGCTAATCCCCCTGTATCTGCTAGTGATAATAATCCCCCTGTATCTGGGAGTGACGATAATCCGCCTGTATCTTGCAGTGATAATAATCCCCCTGTATCTGGTAGTGATAATAATCCTCCTGCATCTGTGAGTGACAATAATCCCCCTGTATCTGGGAGTGATGATAATCCCCCTGTATCTGGGAGTGACGATAATCCCCCTGTATCTGGGAGTGACGATAATCCCCCTGTATCTGTGGTGATTGATAATCCCCCTGTATCTGGGAGTGATTGATATTCCACCTGTATCTGGGAGTGACGATAATCCCCCTGTATCTGGGAGTTACGATAATCCCCCTGTATCTGGGAGTGATAATAATCCCCCTGTATCTGGGAGTGACGATAATCCGCCTGTATCTGGGAGTGCCGATAATCCCCCTGTATCTGGGAGTGACGATAATCCGCCTGCATCTGGGAGTGACGATAATCCCCCTGTATCTGGTAGTGATAATAATCCCCCTGTATCTGGGAGTGACGATAATCCGCCTGTACCTGGGAGGGACTATAATCCCCCTGTATCTGGGAGTGACGATAATCCCCCTGTATCTGGGAGTGACGATAATCCCCCTGTATCTGGGAGTGACGATAATCCCCCTGTACCTGTGGTGATTGATAATCCCCCTGTATCTGGGAGTGACGATAATCCCCCTGTATCTGGGAGTGACGATAATCCGCCTGCATCTGTGAGTGACGATAATCCCCCTGTATCTGGTAGTGATAATAATCCCCCTGTGTCTGGGAGTGACGCTAATCCCCCTGTATCTGGGAGTGACAATAATCCCCTGTATCTGGGAGTGACGATAATCCCCCTGTATCAGGGAGTGACGATAATCCCCCTGTATCTGGGAGTGACGATAATCCCCCTGTATCTCGGAGTGATTGATAATCCCCCTGTATCTGCTAGTGACAATAATCCCCCTGTATCTGGGAGTGATGATAATCCCCCTGTATCTGGGAGCGACGATAATCCCCCTGTATCTGAGAGTGACGATAATCCCGGTGTATCTGGGAGTGATTGATAATTCCCCTGTATCTGGCAGTGAAGACAATTCCCCTGTATCTGGGAGCGACGATAATCCCCCGTATCTGAGAGTGACGATAATCCCCCTGTATCTGGGAGTGACGATAATCCGCCTGTATCTGGGAGTGACGATAATCCCCCTGTATCTGGGAGTGACGATAATCCGCCTGCATCTGGGTGTGACGATAATCCCCCTGTATCTGGGAGTGATGATAATCCCCC
The DNA here is from genome assembly GCF_047496885.1 of Scyliorhinus torazame. NCBI lineage: Eukaryota > Metazoa > Chordata > Chondrichthyes > Carcharhiniformes > Scyliorhinidae > Scyliorhinus > Scyliorhinus torazame. The sequence goes on along the minus strand of NC_092735.1, from coordinate 24,901,433 downwards.
TGTATCTGGGAGTGACGATAATCCGCCTGCATCTGTGAGTGACGATAATCCCCCTGTATCTGGGAGGGACGATAATCCCCCTGTATCAGGGAGTGACGATAATCCGCCTGCATCTGTGAGTGACGCTAATCCCCCTGTATCTGCTAGTGATAATAATCCCCCTGTATCTGGGAGTGACGATAATCCGCCTGCATCTGGGAGTGACGATAATCCCCCTGTATCGTGTAGTGATAATAATCCCCCTGTATCTGCTAGTGATAATAATCCCCCTGCATCTGTGAGTGACAATAATCCCCCTGTATCTGGGAGTGATGATAAACTCCCTGTATCTGGGAGTGACGATAATCCCCCTGTATCTGGGAGTGACGATAATCCCCCTGTGTCTGTGGTGATTGATAATCCCCCTGTATCTGGGAGTGATTGATATTCCCCCTGTATCTGGGAGTGACGATAATCCCCCTGTATCTGGGAGTGACGATAATCCCCTGCATCTGGGAGTGATAATAACGCCCCTGTATCTGGGAGTGCCGATAATCCGCCTGTATCTGGGAGTGCCGATAATCCCCCTGTATCTGGGAGTAACGATAATCCGCCTGCATCTGGGAGTGACGATAATCCCCCTGTATCTGGCAGTGTTAATAATCCCCCTGTATCTGGGAGTGACGATAATCCGCCTGTATCTGGGAGGGACGATAATCCCCCTGTATCTGGGAGTGACGATAATCCGCCTGCATCTGTGAGTGACGATAATCCCCCTGTATCTGGGAGGGACGATAATCCCCCTGTATCTGGGAGTGACGATAATCCGCCTGCATCTTGGTGTGGCGATAATCCCCCTGTATCTGGTAGTGATAATAATCCCCCTGTATCTGGTAGTGATAATAAATCCCCTGCAACTGTGAGTGACAATAATCCCCCTGCATCTTGGAGTGACGATAATCCCCCTGTATCTGGTAGTGATAATAATCCCCCTGTATCTGGTAGTGATAATAATCCCCCTGCATCTGTGAGTGACAATTATCCCCCTGTATCTGGGAGTGACGATAATCCCCCTGTATCTGGGAGTGATTGATATTCCCCCTGTATCTGGGAGTGACGATAATCCCCCTGTATCTGGGAGTGACGATAATCCCTCTGTATCTGGGAGTGATAATAATCCCCCGGTACCTGGGAGTGACGATAATCCGCCTGTATCTGGGAGTGCCTATAGTCCCCCTGTATCTGGGAGTGACGATAATCCGCCTGCATCTGGGAGTGACGATAATCCCCCTGTATCTGGTAGTGATAATAATCCCCCTGTATCTGGGAGTGACGATAATCCGCCTGTATCTGGGAGGGACGATAATCCCCCTGTATCTGGGAGTGACGATAATCCGCCTGCATCTGGGAGGGCACAATAATCCCCCTGTATCTGGGAGGGACGATAATCCCCCTGTATCTGGGAGTGACGATAATCCGCCTGCATCTGCGAGTGACGATAATCCCCCTGTATCTCGTAGTGATAATAATCCCCCTGTATCTGGGAGTGACGATAATCCGCCTGCATCTTGGAGTGACGATAATCCCCCTGTATCTGGTAGTGATAATAATCCCCCTGTATCTGGGAGTGACGATAATCCCCCTGTATCTGTGGTGATTGATAATCCCCCTGTATCTGGGAATGATTGATATTCCACCTGTATCTGGGAGTGACGATAATCCCCCTGTATCTGGGAGTGACGATAATCCCCCTGTATCTGGGAGTGATAATAATCCCCCTGTATCTGGGAGTGACGATAATCCGCCTGTATCTGGGAGTGCCGATAATCCCCCTGTATCTGGGAGTGACGATAATCCGCCTGCATCTGGGAGTGACGATAATCCCCCTGTATCTGGTAGTGATAATAATCCCCCTGTATCTGCGAGTGACGATAATCCGCCTGTACCTGGGAGGGACTATAATCCCCCTGTATCTGGGAGTGACGATAATCCACCTGCATCTGTGAGTGACGATAATCCCCCTGTATCTGGGAGGGACGATAATCCCCCTGTATCTGGGAGCGACGATAATCCGCCTGCATCTGGGAGTGACGATAATCCCCCTGTATCTGGTAGTGATAATAATCCCCCTGTATCTGGGAGTGACGATAATCCGCCTGCAGCTGGGAGTGACGATAATCTCCCTGTATCTGGTAGTGATAATAATCCCCCTGTATCTGGTAGTGATAATAATCCCCCTGCATCTGTGAGTGACAATATTCCCCCTGTATCTGGGAGTGATGATAATCCCCCTGTATCTGGGAGTGACGATAATCCCCCTGTATCTGGGAGTGACGATAATCCCCCTGTACCTGTGGTGATTGATAATCCCCCTGTATCTGTGTGTGACGATAATCCCCCTGTATCTGGTAGTGATAATAATCCCCCTGTATCTGCGAGTGACGATAATCCGCCTGTACCTGGGAGGGACTATAATCCCCCTGTATCTGGGAGTGACGATAATCCCCCTGTATCTGCTAGTGACAATAATCCCCCTGTATCTGGGAGTGATGATAATCCCCCTGTATCTGGGAGCGACGATAATCCCCCTGTATCTGAGAGTGATGATAATCCCGCTGTATCTGGGAGTGATTGATAATTCCCCTGTATCTGGCAGTGACGACAATTCCCCTGTATCTGGGAGCGACGATAATCCCCCGTATCTGAGAGTGACGATAATCCCCCTGTATCTGGGAGTGACGATAATCCGCCTGTATCTGGGAGTGACGATAATCCCCCTGTATCTGGGAGTGACGATAATCCGCCTGCATCTGGGAGTGACGATAATCCCCCTGTATCTGGGAGTGGCGATAATCCCCCTGTATCTGGGAGTGACGATAATCCGCCTGCATCTGTGAGTGACGATAATCCCCCTGTATCTGGGAGGGACGATAATCCCCCTGTATCAGGGAGTGACGATAATCCGCCTGCATCTGTGAGTGACGCTAATCCCCCTGTATCTGCTAGTGATAATAATCCCCCTGTATCTGGGAGTGACGATAATCCGCCTGCATCTGGGAGGGACGATAATCCCCCTGTATCGTGTAGTGATAATAATCCCCCTGTATCTGGTAGTGATAATAATCCCCCTGCATCTGTGAGTGACAATAATCCCCCTGTATCTGGGAGTGATGATAAACTCCCTGTATCTGGGAGTGATTGATATTCCCCCTGTATCTGGGAGTGACGATAATCCCCCTGTATCTGGGAGTGACGATAATCCCCTGTATCTGGGAGTGATAATAACCCCCCTGTATCTGGGAGTGACGATAATCCGCCTGTATCTGGGAGTGCCGATAATCCCCCTGTATCTGGGAGTGACGATAATCCGCCTGCATCTGGGAGTGACGATAATCCCCCTGTATCTGGCAGTGATAATAATACCCCTGTATCTGGGAGTGACGATAATCCGCCTGTATCTGGGAGGGACGATAGTCCCCCTGTATCTGGGAGTGACGATAATCCGCCTGCATCTGTGAGTGACGATAATCCCCCTGTATCTGGGAGGGACGATAATCCCCCTGTATCTGGGAGTGACGATAATCCGCCTGCATCTGGGAGTGATGATAATCCCCCTGTATCTGGTAGTGATAATAATCCCCCTGTATCTGGGAGTGACGATAATCCGCCTGCATCTTGGTGTGGCGATAATCCCCCTGTATCTGGTAGTGATAATAATCCCCCTGTATCTGGTAGTGATAATAATCCCCCTGCATCTGTGAGTGACAATAATCCCCCTGCATCTTGGAGTGACGATAATCCCCGTGTATCTGGTAGTGATAATAATCCCCCTGTATCTGGTAGTGATAATAATCCCCCTGCGTCTGTGAGTGACAATTATCCCCCTGTATCTGGGAGTGACGATAATCCCCCTGTATCTGGGAGTGATTGATATTCCCCCTGTATCTGGGAGTGACGATAATCCCCCTGTATCTAGGAGTGACGATAATCCCCCTGTATCTGGGAGTGACGATAATCCGCCTGTATCTGGGAGTGATTGATATTCCCCCTGTATCTGGGAGTGATAATAATCCCCCGGTATCTGGGAATGACGATAATCCGCCTGTATCTGGGAGTGCCTATAGTCCCCCTGTATCTGGGAGTGACGATAATCCGCCTGCATCTGGGAGCGACGATAATCCCCCTGTATCTGGTAGTGATAATAATCCCCCTGTATCTGGGAGTGACGATAATCCGCCTGTATCTGGGAGGGACGATAATCCCCCTGTATCTGGGAGTGGCGATAATCCGCCTGCATCTGGGAGGGACGATAATCCCCCTGTATCTGGGAGTGACGATAATCCCCCTGTATCTGGGAGTGATTGATATTCCCCCTGTATCTGGGAGTGATAATAATCCCCCGGTATCTGGGAGTGACGATAATCCGCCTGTATCTGGGAGTGACGATAATCCGCCTGCATCTGGGAGCGACGATAATCCCCCTGTATCTGGGAGTGGCGATAATCCCCCTGTATCTGGGAGGGACGATAATCCCCCTGTATCTGGGAGTGACGATAATCCCCCTGCATCTGGGAGCGACGATAATCTCCCTGTATCTGGTAGTGATGATAATCCCCCTGTATCTGGGAGTGGCGATAATCCGCCTGCATCTGGGAGGGACGATAATCCCCCTGTATCTGGGAGTGGCGATAATCCCCCTGTATCTGGGAGGGACGATAATCCCCCTGTATCTGGGAGTGACGATAATCCGCCTGCATCTGCGAGTGACGATAATCCCCCTGTATCTGGTAGTGATAATAATCCCCCTGTATCTGGGAGTGACAATAATCCGCCTGCATCTTGGAGTGACGATAATCCCCCTGTATCTGGTAGTGATAATAATCCCCCTGTATCTGGGAGTGACGATAATCCCCCTGTATCTGGTCGTGATAATAATCCCCCTGTATCTGGGAGTGACGATAATCCCACTGTATCTGGGAGTGATGATAATCCCCCTGTATCTGGGAGTGACGATAATTCCCCTGTATCTGGGAGTGACGATAATCCCCCTGTATCTGTGGTGATTGATAATCCCCTTGTATCTGGGAGTGATGATAATCCCCCTGTATCTGGGAGTGACGATAATCCGCCTGCATCTGTGAGTGACGATAATCCCCCTGTATCTGGTAGTGATAATAATCCCCCTGTATCTGAGAGTGGCGCTAATCCCCCTGTATCTGGGAGTGACAATAATCCCCTGTATCTTGGAGTGACGATAATCCCCCTGTATCAGGGAGTGACGATAATCCCCCTGTATCAGGGAGTGACGATAATCCCTCTGTATCTGCGAGTGATGATAATCCCCCTGTATCTCGGAGTGATTGATAATCCGTCTGTATCTGGGAGTGACTATAATCCTCCTGTATCTTTTGTGGTGATGTGCATCAATGTAAATGCACGTATGCTAGCTAGACACTAGAGGGAGCACCAGAAACATCACACACACACACTCAACCAGTAGATCAGTCAGAAAGGACTCGACCAATGGACATTCACGATAAACACAGAGGTGACACCACCACAGGAGGGCATTGCACCAACCCATATATAAAGGACACCACACGCATGATCTGCCTCTTTCCAGTGGAGATAGTCAGTGAGTACAGACACAGGGTTGATTCAATATCACTCCCACCACGTGGATTGCAGCAACTGGTTAGTCAGCCTGGGTAGCTATAGTAGGATTAGCAGTAGTGTCGAATACGAGTAATAGAAGTGTAAATAGTTCAATAAACGTGTTGAAGTTATCTCCACGTCTGAACCTTCCTTTGTCAAGTGCACCACAAGGAAGCTGCTTATGTTACACCTACAACATAACAAATCATCTGGGAGTGATTGATAATCCCCCTGTATCTGGGAGTGACGATAATCCCCCTGTATCTGGGAGTGATTGATAATCCCCCTGTATCTGGGAGCGACGATGATCCCCCTGTATCTGAGAGTGACGATAATCCGGCTGTATCTGGGAGTGATTGATAATCCCCCTGTATCTGGCAGTGACGACAATTCCCCTGTATCTGGGAGTGACGATAAACCCCCTGTATCTGAGAGTGACGATAATCCCGCTGTATCTGGGAGTGACGATAAACCCCCTGTATCTGGGAGTGACGATAATACCCGTACCTGAGAGTGATGATAATCCCCCTGTATCTGGGAGTGATTGATAATCCCCCTGTATCTGGGAGTGACGATAATCCCCCTGTATCTGGGAGCGACGATAATCCCCCTGTATCTGTGCGTGATTGATAACCCCCTGTATCTGGGAGTGACGATAATCCCCCTGTATCTGGGAGTGACGATAATCCCCCTGTATCTGGGAGTGACGATAATCCCCCTGTATCTGGGAGTGACGATAATCCCCCTGTACCTGGGAGTGACGATAATCCTCCTGTATCTGGGAGTGATTGATAATCCCCCTGTACCTGGGATTGACGATAATCCTCCTGTATCTGGGGGCGATTGATAATCCTCCTGTATCTGGGAGTGAGGATAATCCCCTGTATCTGGGAGTAATTGATAATCCCTGTATCTGGGAGTGACGATAATCCGCCTGTATCTGGGAGGGACGATAATTCCCCTGTACCTGGGAGTGACGATAATCCGCCTGCATTTGTGAGTGACGATAATCCCCCTGTATCTGGGAGGGACGATAATCCCCCTGCATCTGGGAGTGACGATAGTCCCCCTGTATCTGGTAGTGATAATAATCCCCCTGTATCTGGGAGTGACGATAATCCGCCTGCATCTTGGAGTGACGATAATCCCCCTATATCTGGTAGTGATAATAATCCCCCTGTATCTGGTAGTGATAATAATCCCCCTGCATCTGTGAGTGACAATAATCCCCCTGTATCTGGGAGTGATGATAATTCCCCTGTATCTGTGAGTGATAATAATCCCCCTGTATCTGGGAGTGACGCTAATCCCCCTGTATCTGGGAGTGACAATAATCCCCTGTATCTGGGAGTGACGATAATCCCCCTGTATCAGGGAGTGACGATAATCCCCCTGTATCAGGGAGTGACGATAACCCCTCTGCATCTGCGAGTGATGATAATCCTCCTGTATCTGGGAGTGATTGATAATCCCCCTGTACCTGGGAGTGACGATAATCCTCCTGTATCTGGGGGCGATTGATAATCCTCCTGTATCTGGGAGTGAGGATAATCCCCTGTATCTGGGAGTAATTGATAATCCCTGTTTCTGGGAGTGACAATAATCCCCCTGTATCTGGGAGTGATTGATAATCCCCCTGTATCTAGGAGTGACGATAATCCCCCTGTATCTGGGAGTGACGAAAATCCCCGTGTATCTGGGAGCGACGATAATCCCCCTGTATCTGGGAGTGTCGATAATCCCCTCTATCTGGGAGTGACTATAATCCCGCTGTATCTGGGAGTGACGATAACCCCCCTGTATCTGGGAGTGACGATAATCCCTCTGTATCTGGGAGTGACGAAAGTCGCCCTGTATCTGGGAGTGGTTGATAATCCCCCTCTATCTGGGATTGATTGATAATCCCCCTGTATCTGGGAGTGACGATAATCCCCTTGTATCTGGGAGTGATGATTATCCCCCTGTATCTGGGAGTGACGATAATACCCCTGTATCTGGGAGTGACGAAAATCCCCGTGTATCTTGGAGCGACGCTAATCCCCCTGTATCTGGGAGTGACGATAATTCCCCTGTATCTGGGAGTGACGAAAGTCTCCCTGTATCTGGGAGTGGTTGATAATCCCCCTGTATCTGGGAGTGATTGATAATCCCCCTGTATGTGCGAGTGACGATAATCGCCCTGTACCTGGGAGTGATTGTTAATCCCCTGTATCTGGGAGTGATTGATAATCCCCCTGTATCTGGGGGTGATGAAAATCCCCGTGTATCTGGGAGCGACGATAATCCCCCTGTATCTGGGTGTGACGATAATTTGTCCGTATCTGGGAGTGACGAAAGTCTCCCTGTATCTGGGAATGGTTGATAATCCCCCTGTATCTGGGAGTGATTGATAATCCCCCGTGTATCTGGGAGCGACGATAATCCCCCTGTACCTGGGATTGACGATAATCCTCCTGTATCTGGGGGCGATTGATAATCCTCCTGTATCTGGGAGTGAGGATAATCCCCTGTATCTGGGAGTAATTGATAATCCCTGTATCTGGGAGTGACGATAATCCGCCTGTATCTGGGAGGGACGATAATTCCCCTGTACCTGGGAGTGACGATAATCCGCCTGCATTTGTGAGTGACGATAATCCCCCTGTATCTGGGAGGGACGATAATCCCCCTGCATCTGGGAGTGACGATAGTCCCCCTGTATCTGGTAGTGATAATAATCCCCCTGTATCTGGGAGTGACGATAATCCGCCTGCATCTTGGAGTGACGATAATCCCCCTATATCTGGTAGTGATAATAATCCCCCTGTATCTGGTAGTGATAATAATCCCCCTGCATCTGTGAGTGACAATAATCCCCCTGTATCTGGGAGTGATGATAATTCCCCTGTATCTGTGAGTGATAATAATCCCCCTGTATCTGGGAGTGACGCTAATCCCCCTGTATCTGGGAGTGACAATAATCCCCTGTATCTGGGAGTGACGATAATCCCCCTGTATCAGGGAGTGACGATAATCCCCCTGTATCAGGGAGTGACGATAACCCCTCTGCATCTGCGAGTGATGATAATCCTCCTGTATCTGGGAGTGATTGATAATCCCCCTGTACCTGGGAGTGACGATAATCCTCCTGTATCTGGGGGCGATTGATAATCCTCCTGTATCTGGGAGTGAGGATAATCCCCTGTATCTGGGAGTAATTGATAATCCCTGTTTCTGGGAGTGACAATAATCCCCCTGTATCTGGGAGTGATTGATAATCCCCCTGTATCTAGGAGTGACGATAATCCCCCTGTATCTGGGAGTGACGAAAATCCCCGTGTATCTGGGAGCGACGATAATCCCCCTGTATCTGGGAGTGTCGATAATCCCCTCTATCTGGGAGTGACTATAATCCCGCTGTATCTGGGAGTGACGATAACCCCCCTGTATCTGGGAGTGACGATAATCCCTCTGTATCTGGGAGTGACGAAAGTCGCCCTGTATCTGGGAGTGGTTGATAATCCCCCTCTATCTGGGATTGATTGATAATCCCCCTGTATCTGGGAGTGACGATAATCCCCTTGTATCTGGGAGTGATGATTATCCCCCTGTATCTGGGAGTGACGATAATACCCCTGTATCTGGGAGTGACGAAAATCCCCGTGTATCTTGGAGCGACGCTAATCCCCCTGTATCTGGGAGTGACGATAATTCCCCTGTATCTGGGAGTGACGAAAGTCTCCCTGTATCTGGGAGTGGTTGATAATCCCCCTGTATCTGGGAGTGATTGATAATCCCCCTGTATGTGCGAGTGACGATAATCGCCCTGTACCTGGGAGTGATTGTTAATCCCCTGTATCTGGGAGTGATTGATAATCCCCCTGTATCTGGGGGTGATGAAAATCCCCGTGTATCTGGGAGCGACGATAATCCCCCTGTATCTGGGTGTGACGATAATTTGTCCGTATCTGGGAGTGACGAAAGTCTCCCTGTATCTGGGAATGGTTGATAATCCCCCTGTATCTGGGAGTGATTGATAATCCCCCGTGTATCTGGGAGCGACGATAATCCCCCTGTATCTGTGGTGATTGATAATCCCCCTGTATCTGGGAGTGATTGATAACCCCTGTGTATCTGCGAGTGACGATAATCCCCCTGTATCTTCGAGTGACGATAATCCCCCTGTATCTGCGAGTGATTGATATTCCCCCTGTATTTAGAAGTGACAATAATCCCCCTGTATTTGCGACTGCGGACAATCCCCTGTATCTGCGAGTGATGTAAGGTAAGTCGGACACAAGAATTATAGACACCATTAAACTCTCTCCAGATTTAGGAAATACTTGACTGTCCCACGTGATTGGCACCCCATCCGCAACCTTCAACGTCCACCCACTCCATCACCGCCGCACAGTGGCAGCCGTGTGTACCATTTTCAAGATGCATTGCAGTAATTCACCAAGGCCCCTTTTGCAGCACCTTCCACACCCGCTCCCTCTACCAACATAAGGAGAAGGTCAGCAGACACATGGGAACCCTACCTGGGAGTTCCACTCCAGGCCGCACGCCACCCGCACTTGGAACCAATTGTCGGAAGTCTCACAACGGCAGGTTAAACTGCTCCTTCCGCAGCCGCACTCCGACAGCTTGTGATTTCAAATAAACCTGTTGGAGTTTAACCTGATGTTGTGAGACTTCCTTCTGTCCCCACCCCTGTCCAGCGCCGGCATCTCCGCATCATGGAAATATATCGGCCATTCAAGGAAAATGGGGAAATAAGAATACCGGTCCGGACTGTTTGTCCCTCCTGGTCTTCAAGTCGCTGGGTCAAAATCCTGTCCCAAGAGCACTGTTGGTGAAACTACATCAGATGGACTGCCGCAGTTCAGGAAGGTGGCTCACCACCACCTTCTCAAGGGGCAATAAGGGATGGGCAATAATCACTGACAAAGCTTGTGACATCCTGTGAAAGATTCTTTTTTTAAAAAGGTTTGATTAGTTCCTTGAATGTGTGAACAATAATCATCCCGAGTCAAACCACACTATCGTGTCTGATTGGGCCTAGCGATCGGCAGCAGATGCCCCATGGAATTCTTTCAATCACTGCCCATCTGCTCGCTTAAATTAGATTAAGGGAAGGCGGGCTGTCCGGGAGCATCCAGCGAGGCTCCTTGCATGAGGCCTGGTATTGACTGGGGCCTGATCGGAATTGGAGGGGCAGTAACTCTACTCCCGCCACTGTGTACACATTCAGCCGAGGCCCCATGGAACAATTCCAAATGTGCACATGCATTTTAATGAGCGGACTGGGAGAATGCAGTGGTTCCTTCCTTTGTGCCTGACATTGTGAGTGCCATAGAATCCTGTCCGTACACCTCAGAGGGTGGCTGAGGTCTCGAATTTACATTTAAAACCTTTATATCTCCCCCACTCTCTCTCTCTCTCTCTCGCTCGCATTGAGATTGCCTCCGTCCTCCACACCCAGCATCTCAGGTAACAGCTGCGGCGATTCCCCTCCCCCGGCGATCCGACTTGTCCGGAGGGAGACAGGAAGATCCGCTTGTACTTCGCAGCCTCGATTGCTAGCCGGTTAGGTACTTCTGAAGTGTAGTAACACAGGGAACGTGGCAATCAAAGACATCAAGCCTCAAGCTCAAAACCTAGGCCGACATTCCAACGCCATATCAAATGAGTGCTGCCCCTTCCCTAAACCGAGGCCCGTCTGCCCTCTGAGGTATACGGACAGGATTCTCTGGCACTACACTTTGAAAAGGTGTGGGCATCCTGGCCGCTAAGTATTCCTCAGTTGGCATCACTAAAACATTATCGCATTGCCGTTTGTGGAATCTTGCTGTGTCCAGATTGACTGCCACGTTTCCGACGTTACAACGGCGGCTACACTGCGAAGCAAAGTCCTGAGGTTGGGGAAAGCACTCTGTCAATGGCGGCCTTCTTCTAATTGTCCAGACTATAATCCAATTGGCAATATTAATATTGAACAGTCGGCCTGCACGGTGGCGCAGTGGGTTAGCATCGAACCTGGGACCCTGACGCTGTGAAGTAACAGTGCTAACCACTGTGCTACCGTGCTGCCCTTCTCAAGGGAAATTCGGGATGGGCAACAAATGGTGGCCTAGCCGACAAGGCCCACAATCTCTGAATTAATAAAATCGGGGACGTGTCAGAGGGGAGCCGAGACCTCAGAGGGTTATGGGGGTCAGAGGAAGTTACAGAGATCAGTGCACATGCGATGGGTGAATGGCGTCCTTCTGCACTGTAGGAATTCTATGGCGTTAAGAGAAGGTGGGTAGGGCGAGGCCTTGAAAGGAGATTTGAAAACAAGGATCAGTTTTAAAACTTTTTTTTTAATAGATATAGAGTACACAATTCATTTTTTCCCAATTAAGGGTCAATTTAGCGTGGCCAATCCACCTAGCCTGCGCATCTTTGGGTTGTGGGGGCGAAACCCACGCAGACACGGGGAGAATGTGCAAACTCCACACGGACAGTGATCCAGAGCCGGGATCGAACCTGGGACCTCGGCGCCGTGAGGCTGCAGGGAGAGTTTTAAAACTTGAGGTGTTTGCCAGGCAAATTAGTGAGGACAGCGGGTAGCGGGTGAACATGACCGGGGTGCGAGTCAGTGTCCGGAAGCATGAGTGCCCGGTCGGGCTGGAGTCTGTCCTCAGAAGCAAAGCAGAGGATGAATATTGGAGGGAATCATGTTTTTTTTGCGCGTAGCAGAAAGGGAGGGAAAATGCGCGAGAGGCTTCGGAAGTTACCTAGTCATCTGTGCAACAAAGAGCGAATGCTAACACGCAGCGCTGAACATCTTATGGTGTCTAGAGGAATGACAGTGGAAATGTTTGAAGGGAGGAGAACGTGGCACTTTGTTGTTTCAATCCCTTCTGCTTGAGCAGAGCCCATTCTGTGACCCCATTGTCACTAATGCGTGCTTGGCCACTCGAAGGAATCCGTGCGAAATAGATACAGCTCCAAAATCATTATTGCTGAACCGTGTGCCTTTGTCCTGAGGGAGTTTGCCCTGCTGTATAAATTGTCTCCGTCTCCCTTTCTTTATCTCGGCTCCAAGGGCAGGCTTTCAAGTGATTGATGGACACTTTCCTGAGGGACAGGTCTGTCTCGGTGGGGGGAGCGGCCATGGTGCTGTTTGGCAGACAGATTGCTTTGGAGTATTCTGGTCACCTGGAAATGTGCGTGAGGTGGCGCCAATGTGCGTTGTGCGGTGCTGTCCCTCTTCCCCCTTTTTTGGGGATGTTGGCCCCCAGAAGGAAAAAGGCGTTTAAAATGTTCAAAACCCATTAAAGAGGTCGGTAATGCCGCCACCAGTAACACTGGAGTTATATTTTATGGTTATACAGGACAATCTTACTGGCACTCTTCATAGAATTCCTTCAGAGCAGAAGGAGGCCATTCGGCCCATCGCTTCTGCGCCGACCCTCTGAAAGAGCACCCTGTCTAGGCCCACTCCCCCGCCCTATCCCCGTAACCTAACCTGTACGTCCCTGGACACTAAGGGGCAATTTTAATCGTGGCCAATCCACCTAACCTGCACATCTTTGGACTGCCGGAGGAAACCCACACAGACTCGGGAGACATGGTGCAAACTCCGCACAGACAGTCACCCGAGGCCGGAATCGAACCCGGGTCCCAGGCGCGGTGAGGTAGCAGTGCTAACCACTGTGCTACCCACGTTCTTCCAGGTTTTACTGGTTCATGTTTATTTGCAACAGGGGTTGGGGTTAAACGTGGAAAAGCAAGTGATTCCCCATCCATTTCTTTCTCACACTCTTTCCTGTTCCTGTTCTTTTCCTGCTTTTCTTTTCACCCTCTCTTGCTTTCGCTGCCTCCCTCCCTCTCTCCCATATCCACTCATTCTCAATTTTCTGTTCCCTCGTTCGTTTTCTCTCCCTCCCTTTTGCTTCCTGTTTTTTCCTGTCACACTCATTCTCCCTTCTTTTTGCACCGCGTTTTCCTCTCTGTCCGTTTCCTCGCTCCTTCCTCGTGTCTCTTCGTTCTGTATATATTTTGCTTATCTTTGCTCTGGCTCTCAAACTTTCCCTCTCTTTTTCTCATTCTCTCTCTCTGAGATTTGCTTTCTCCCTCTCTCTCTTGCTCTCTCACTCTGTCCTCCTGAGCCCTTGGGGGGGGGGGGTGCCATGTCTGATTGATCACCATCTCAAGTGGAACACTCCTGAATCTCCTTGCTTTTCTTTCGGGATATCTGGAAAAGACAGGCTGGGAGTTGCTTTGTGATCGGGCCTTTCCGACTGACCGAGTTGGTCAAAGAGACATGAAAAAACACAAAGAAGATGCGGGAGGTGAGGCAGCATCTGGACCAACCACACGCACAAGGTAGACTGCCTCGTGTCAAAGAGCATCGCTCCAATGGAACACGCTCCGTCAGGACTTTCAGTTGATAGAGGAAACTAAACGAAGGGTAGTTCAGAAAGGGAATCAAAGGTTTACTAATTGTCATCCAGGGAAGGTATCTAATAATAATAATCTTTATTGTCACAAGTAGGCTTCAATGAAGCTACTGTGAAAAGCCCCTAGTCGCCACATTCCGGCACCTGTTCGGTGTGGTGTTGGGTGTTCTAACACACAGAAGAGCCAACACAGTTGCATATGGTACAACACTTGTTTATTTAAACTCACTATTTACAACTTGGTCTTTGCACTCTGCACGTGGGGGGCTCCCTGCTTGTGGTGTTTCAACAGCTCTTTCATGCTTCCTTCTCCCCAGACCTACTGACCTCCAGGTGTCGTGCTCGTGCTTTTTATGTGGTTGGTGTTCTTGTCTGTGATTGGTTGTGGTGTTGTGTACTCTGATTTGCCTGTTAGTGTGTCCATCATGATGTGTGTGTTTGAATATCATGACATCCCCCCTTTTTACAAAGATATGTGCCTACGTGGTAATAAATATGATCGTGACGTGAGTGCATCTAAGAGTGTGTGTGTGTCGTGTGCAGCATGTGTCTATGACGGAACTATGTACATGGGGCGACGTCGAGTGCGTCACATGAATCCAGTTGTACCATAACATAACAGAAATGCGAACGAGAGAAGAAGAAAAAAAATTTTGAACAGTTGTCCAGTCAGACGACATCTGGAACGATAAACAACAACAGGTTATCATGTAAAATTGTCCAACTTATTAAACATATGAACTGTATTATAAGTCCATTCTAATGGGTTTGCGACGAATTCGGGTTGACCGCCTTAAGGGTGGATCAAGAACCACCGGCTGCTGTGCAGGCATGGCCATGGGTGGCGATGGAAAGGGCGTGATGTGCGGCAGCTCCACAAAGTCATCCTCGGAAGCCTGTTGAGGATCTGGCGTGTTGTGTGGCTGTGAACGTGGAAGTCGGCGAAGGGCGCGCCGATTGCGGCGACGCACGGAACCATCCGGCATGCGAACCAGGAACGAGCGGGGAGCCACTTGTCGGAGGACTTCGGCCGGTGCTGACCAGCCACCATACGGTTGATGGACGCGTACTTTGTCTCCGGAGGACAGGGGGGGCAGGTCCGTCGCTCGTGTGTCGTACCGACCTTTCTGGCGATCACGCTGCAGTTGCATGTCCCGAAGAACCGCCTCATGGTCTGTTGTCGGTGCCAGGACGGAAGGTACCGTCGTCCTGAGGGAGCGACCCATTAGTAGCTGCGCTGGCGAGAGGCCCGTGGATAACGGGGCCGATCGATAGGCCAGCAAGGCAAGGTTAAAGTCCGATCCGGCATCAGCCGCCTTGCACAGGAGCCGCTTTGCGATGTGGACACCCTTTTCAGCCTTCCCGTTCGATTGTGGATGCAGAGGGCTGGATGTCACATGAGTGAAACCATATGCTGCGGCAAAGGACGACCATTCACGGCTGGCAAAACAAGGTCCATTGTCTGACATGACAGTCCTTGGAATGCCATGGCGAGCAAACGTTTCCTTGCAGGCCCCAATGACTGCGGACGACGTCAGATCATGGAGAGGCATGACTTCCGGGTAGTTTGAGAAGTAGTCTATAATAACAATGTAATCTCTGCCGAGCGCGTGAAATAGGTCAACACCCACCTTCGCCCAGGGGGACGTCACCATCTCGTGTGGTAGAAGTGTTTCCGGAGGTTGCGCCGGCTGAAACCTCTGACAGGTTGTGCAGTTGAGCACCATGTTGGCTATGTCTTCATTAATACCCGGCCAATATACCGCCGCCCGGGCCCTTCGTCTGCATTTTTCGACACCCAAGTGGCCTTCGTGTAGTTGACGAAGAATCATCTGGCGCACACTGTGTGGAATGACGATCCTATGCGATTTCATAAGGACCCCGTCTATATTGGTGAGATCATCTCGCACATTGTAAAACTGGGGGCACTGCCCTTTTAGCCACCCTTCCGTCATGTGGCGCATCACTCGCTGCAGCAGAGGGTCAGTCGCCGTCTCTGCGCGTATGTGGGCCAGACAAGGATCATCAGCTGGCATATTTGCTGCTGTCAGAGTCACGTGTGCCTCAATTTGACGCACGAACCCCTCCGCATCTGGTGGTGTGCTCACTGCTCGGGAAAGAGTGTCCGCCACTATGAGTTCCTTCCCCGGAGTGTAGATCAGTTCAAAATCGTACCTCCTGAGTTTGAGTAAGATGCGCTGGAGGCGAGGAGTCATGTCGTTCAGGTCTTTGTTAATGATGTTGACCAGGGGGCGGTGGTCAGTTTCGACCGTGAATCGTGGCAGGCCATACACATAGTCGTGGAACTTGTCCAGTCCAGTTAACAAGCCCAGGCATTCTTTTTCGATTTGCGCGTAGCGCTGTTCGGTAGGGGTCATGGCTCGTGAGGCATACGCAACCGGGGCCCATGATGACGTGCTGTCTTTTTGCAGGAGTACCGCTCCAATACCAGATTGGCTGGCGTCTGTTGAGATCTTTGTAGGGCGAGTCGCGTCAAAGAAGGCCAGCACTGGTGCCGTGACCAGTTTGTGCTTGAGCTCCTCCCATTCCTGCTGATGCGACTGGTGCCAGTTGAATTCCGTCGATTTTTTTACGAGATGGCGCATGTTTGTTGTATGAGAAGCCAGGTTGGGAATGAACTTCCCAAGGAAGTTGACCATGCCCAGGAATCTTAAGACAGCCTTCTTGTCAGCCGGTCGTGGCATGGCTGTGATGGCGCTAACCTTGTCTGCATCGGGACGGACCCCGGACCTTGAGATGTGGTCCCCGAGGAATTTCAGCTCCGTCTGGCCGAAAGCACACTTCGCACGGTTGAGACGCAGGCCATTTTGCCGTATGCGGGTGAAGACACGTCGAAGACGATGCATGTGTTCCTGCGGAGTGGTGGACCAAATGATGATATCGTCCACATATACACGTACCCCTTCGATGCCTTCCATCATCTGCTCCATAATGCGGTGGAATACTTCAGATGCCGAAATGATGCCGAATGGCATCCGGTTGTAGCAGAATCTGCCAAAAGGGGTGTTGAATGTGCATAGTCTTCGGCTGGCCGGGTCCAGTTGGATCTGCCAGAATCCTTTGGACGCATCCAATTTAGTGAATATGTTGGCTCGCGCCATCTCGCTGGTGAGGTCTTCTCGTTTTGGGATGGGATAGTGTTCCCGCATGATGTTGTTGTTCAGATCTTTTGGATCTATACATATACGGAGCTCGCCAGAGGGCTTCTTTACACAGACCATGGAGCTGACCCATGGCGTGGGCTCCGTGACCTTGGATAGGACCCCTTGGTCCTGAAGAATCTGCAGTTGTGCCTTGAGGCGGTCTTTGAGAGGCGCAGGAACCCTGCGAGGTGCGTGAACGACAGGGATGGCGTCCGGTCTGAGTCGAATCTTGTACGTGTGTGGCAATGTCCCCATGCCTTCAAAAACCTCCTGGTTGTGAGCGAGGAGGGAATGGAGATTCGCGTGGAACTCAGCATCCGGGAAGTCGGATATCTCATCTGGAGAGAGAGACATGATGCGCTGTACCAGGTGAAGGACCTTACACGCTTGTGCGCCCAGTAACGAGTCCTTTGATGAGCCCACAACTTCGAAGGGGAGTGTGGCCGTGTACCTCTTGTGAGTCACCTGTAGCTGGCAAGATCCTACGGACGGGATAACGTTCCCGTTATAGTCAACCATCTTAAGCCGGGATGGTGTGATGAGTGGTTTGACCTTCATGGCCTGGACTGCAGAGTAAGCAATCAGGTTGGCGGATGCGCCGGTGTCCAGACGGAAGGCGACGCGCGATCGGTTGACCGTCAGGGTGGCACACCACTCATCGTCTGGATTGATGGCATTGACCTTGTTGACATCAATGACGGCAACTCTGAAGTCATCCTGGTCATCTGCATCACTTAACTGGAAGTCTTGATGCGTGGGCTGGACGGTCCTGACTCGTGTGCGAGGTTGTCGAGGATGCGCCGGATCCATGGGTTGAGCCGCACGACAGCGGGCTGCGTAGTGGCCTATCATGGCACATCTGTTGCACTGTTGGTATTTTGCAGGACATTGCCCTTTTAAGTGTAGACCTCCACACTTGCTGCACGTCATGACGTCACGGCGTTCGTTGCGCCACTGCGCATGCGCAGTGCGATCTTGCGGTGGGCGCGCCTGCGCAGTGCGTCCCTCGTTGTGGCCGTTATTCTTGGCGCGCACCTGCGCGGGAGACCGCGAAAAGCGCGGGAAGCGGCCGCTGTCGTCCGGGCCGTGGGGCGGGAAGAAATCGACGGCCTGGATGCGTTCAACGTCGTGGGCGGCCTGGCTTGCCGATTCGACGGCTGGGGACCCCCTCCGTGCCAACTCGGACGCCTGAAATCGGGCAAAACGGCAGGTCGCATTTTCATGGAGGACACAGGCTTCCACAGCAGACGCTAAGGTGAGGCTCTTTATTTTAAGAAGCTGCTGGCGTAGGCCACTGGAGGCAACGCCAAAAACAATCTGGTCCCTGATCATGGACTCTGTGGTGGTGCCGTAACCGCAGGACTGCGCTAGAATCCGGAGGTGCGTCAAAAAGGGTTGAAAAAGCTCCTCCTTACCTTGCAGGCGTTGCTGAAAGATGTATCTTTCGAAAGTTTCGTTTACTTCAGTTTGAAAGTGCTGGTCCATTTTGAGGATGACCGTGTCATATTTGGCCTGGTTTTCGCCTTCCTCGAACACCAGTGAATTAAAGACATCATTTGGGTGGG
Source organism: Scyliorhinus torazame (assembly GCF_047496885.1). Lineage (NCBI taxonomy): Eukaryota > Metazoa > Chordata > Chondrichthyes > Carcharhiniformes > Scyliorhinidae > Scyliorhinus > Scyliorhinus torazame. Next base: position 24,882,641 of record NC_092735.1, on the reverse strand, counting down.
GGCCTGCGTAGAAGAGGAGCATTGCAATCTTCGAATCATCCGAGACATTCTGTTTTTCGGTGGCACGGATGTACAGGTCAAATCGCTGCCTGTAGAGCTTCCAGTTGGTGCCTAGGTTCCCCGTGACTTGCATCGGCTGCGGTTTGCCGGTGTGGTCCATGTCCAGAATGGCAGGTTGGTAGGCAGGTATCGATCCACTCCTGTACCATGTGGTGTTGGGTGTTCTAACACACAGAAGAGCCAACACAGTTGCATATGGTACAACACTTGTTTATTTAAACTCACTATTTACAACTTGGTCTTTGCACTCTGCACGTGGGGGGCTCCCTGCTTGTGGTGTTTCAACAGCTCTTTCATGCTTCCTTCTCCCCAGACCTACTGACCTCCAGGTGTCGTGCTCGTGCTTTTTATGTGGTTGGTGTTCTTGTCTGTGATTGGTTGTGGTGTTGTGTACTCTGATTTGCCTGTTAGTGTGTCCATCATGATGTGTGTGTTTGAATATCATGACATTCGGGGAGGCCGGTACGGGAATTGAACCCGCGCTGCTGGCATTGTTCTGTATTACACGTCAGCTGTTTCGCCCACTGTGCTAAACCAGCCCCTGGTTTAACACTGCCATGCAGTTACTGTGAAAGTCCCCTAGTGGCCACACTCCGGCGCCTGTTCGGGGACACGGAGGTAGAATTCCAAATGTCCAATTCACCTAACAAGCACGTCTGCCGGGACTTGTGGGAGGAAACCGGAGCACCCGGAGGAAACCCGCGCAGACACGGGGAGAACGGGCAGACTCCGCACAGACAGTGACCCAAGCCGGGAATCGAACCTGGGATCCTGGCGCTGAGAAGCTTCAGTGCTAACCACTGTGCTACCGTGCCGCCCCATCTATCATCCTATCCGATTGGAGGGATTGAGGTTAACAGGGGGGGGAAGGAGATGGCCAGGTAGGTAGGGAGGACAATTGACATAGAGATAGACAGACAGACAGATAGACAGGCAGAGAGACAGAGAGAGAGAGACAGAGAGAGAGATAGACAGACAGAGATAGGCAGACAGATAAAATGATCATACGGATAGATAAATAGACAGACAGGCAGATAGAATAGATGGGGCAGCATGGTGGTGCAGTGGTTAGCACTGCTGCCTCACGGTGCCGAGGATTCGGGTTCGATCCCGGCCCCAGGTCACTGTCCGTGTGGAATTTGCACATTCTCCCCGTGTCTGCGTGGGTCTCACTCCCACAACATAAAGATGTGCAGGGTAGGTGGATTGGCCACGCTAAATTGCCCCCTTAATTGGGCAAAAAATTGGGTAGTTTAATTTCTTTAAAAATTACATTAAAAAAGATAGGAGGATTGATAGACAGACAGACAATATGATCAGATGGATAGACAAACAGACAGAGAGATGGAGGTTAATGTCTGGATATTTAGATAATTATTGATAAAGGCTTTTGCATAATGGAAGATAAAAAAAAGATTGATACAAACTTCCAGAAAAAAATTGAGATTTAAGGATTGTGATGATATATAAATAAACTAATCTGTAGTGATTAGAGCATCAGTGGCAAATGATTGTTACTCTCTTTCTCCCATTCTCGACAAGCAGTGAAATCGACCATTATCCTTTGCCTCCTTTATTGCCCTCCTCTCCTCTCCTGTCGCTTTGTGTTCTCTCTAACCCTAACCCCCCCACCACCCCCTCCCCTCCGCCACCACATGGGCCCTGCTATTAGGGGCTGTGTCAGTGATCAGGGCTAATCTCAGGCAGACTAATTCATTTACAAACCCCCTCATTTCCAAATGAAAGGACCCGGCACACTCTCTGCCACTAACCCTCGCTCGGCTATTGTCCTGCCTGAAAAGAGTGAGGCCGCTTCAAAAAGGAAAACTTCTCCAGCCAGCTGCGGCCTCTCGGAATTGCTAAACCCCCTCCTCTCGTCCGGGCCACCCCCCGCCCTCTAACCTCCATGACCGCCAAATTCCCGCTCATTTTTTCTTTGACTGGGAGCAGGTGGAAGGAGAATGTCCCTACCCCCTCACCACCTCCCCCCCCCCCCCCCCCCCCCCCGAACCCACTCACCCCAATACACCTCCCACATCAACAATTTCTTCACGGTGGTTAATGGGATGGAAATAAAGCGTCCAGCTGTGTGCATTCTTTAGACACACTTCTCCTTTTTACTCTCATTCTGAAGAGGTAAAAGGGCTGAAATCTGAATCGTCTTTTGTCATCATTAAGCTGGCTTCAGGCATCTGGGGCGACATCCCTTTCAAAACCGTTGTTGCAATTGTCTCCTCTCTTCAGGCCTTGGGGCGAGGTTGAGAAGGCGGGGCCTTTGTGAATAACCATCAGCCGGTACGGGGAATTGAACCCGCGCTGCTGACCTCGCTCGGCATCGCGAACCAGTCGTCCGGCCAATTGAGCTAAACCGGCCCCCATGTGCCGCACAGTCGGGGGTACCGAATCGGAGAAAGATTCCATAGCACTGTCCAGAAGAAGGACAAGGGGGGGGGTGGGTAGCAGGGTGGCGCAGTGGTTAGCCCTGCTGCCTCACGGCGCCGAGGTCCCAGGTTCGATTCCGGCCCTGGGTCACTGTCCGTGTGGAGTTTGCACATTCTCCCCGTGTCTGCGTGGGTCTCACCCCCACAACCCACAGATGTGCAGGGTGGGTGGGTTGGCCACGCTAAATTGCCCCTTAATTGGAAAAAAAATGAATTGAGTCCTCTAAATTTATTTTTTAAGAAGGACAAGGGAGGGGGAGGGGTTGCAATTCTGCCCCAGGTCCCAGTTGACTCCGAAAATGCCCTCTGAACTGTTCCCAGCAAGTTGCAGACAGCTGACCTCAAGGCACTTAGGAATGGACAATCCGGTGTTCCTATAAGGATTGTTTGTCCGTGGAATTCCCGCTCAAGGAGAGCAGTGGTGTCTGGGTGAGTGAATATATTCAAGGCAGGGTTAGGCAGAGTTTTTTTTTAAAAATCGATTTTATTGAGGTATTTTAGGCAGATAGAAAAAGTGACATTGTACAGTCCAAAAAAAAAGACACAAATTACAAATTAAACATAGTGCAAACCACGGCTCTGTTCAGCACGGACCTGCCTCAATATCCCCCTACTCTACTCTACTCTACCCTATGCCCCCCCCCCCGACGTTTACTCCTCTGTGAAGAAGTCAATAAATGGCTGCCACCTTCGGGCGAACCCTAGTAGCGAACCTCTCAAGGCAAACTTGACTTTCTCTAGGCCAAGAAAGCTCGCCATGTCGGATAGCCATACCCCAGCCCTCGGGGGCTTTGAGTCCCTCCATGCTAACAGTATTCCTCCATGCTAACAGTATTCGTCACCAGGCTACCAGGGAAGCAAAGGCCAGAACGTTGGCCTCTCTCTCTTCCTGGACTCCCGGGACCTCCGAAACCCCAAATATTGCCACCTCCGGGCTCATTACCACCCCCAGTTTTCAATACGCGGGACATGACATCCGCGACTCCCTGCCAATACCCCCTGAGTTTAGGGCACGACCAGAACATGTGTACATGGTTAGCCGGCCCTCCGGCGCATCTAGCACACTTGTCCTCCAGCCCGAAGAATCTGCTCATCCGGGTGGGCCCGGTGCACGACTTTAAACTGGATCAGGCTGAGCCTGGCGCATGTTGCGGTCGTGTTTACTCTGCTCGGGGCTTCTGCCCAGATACCGTCCTCCATCTCCCCCCGAGCTCCTCTTCCCACTTAAGCTTCAGGTCCTCGGTCTGCGTATCCTCAGCTCCCATTAGTTCCTTGTAGACGTCTGAAACTCTACCCTCTCCCACCTCTCCCCTAGAAACTAGGGGGGCCTCCCCTTCTGCGGGAGACGTGGGAAGGACGGCACCAGTTTGCGTACAAAATCCCGCACCTGTAAGTATCTAAAGTCGTTCCCTCTCGCCAAACTTCTCCTCCAGCGCCCTCATGCAAATCGGTGGTTGCCGCAGATTGGGGTCCACACCGATGCTCTTACCTCCCCTACATGCCTCCTCCACTGGCCCCAGATCCGAAGAGCCGCCACCACTATCGGGCTGGTGGAGTACCGTGCCGGCGGAAGCGGCTGAGGCGCCGTGACCAGGGCTGCTAAGCTAGTGCCCCTGCACGAAGCAGCCTCCATCCGCTCCCAATCTGACCCCCGCACCCACCATCCATTTCCTCATCATCGCTATGTTGGCCGCCCAGTAATAGTTGCTGAAGTTTGGCAACGCCAGCCCCCCTTCCCCTCTGTTCCTTTCATGCATCACCCTCTTCACCCGCGGGGACTTCCCTGACCATACAAATCCCAGAATAATTTTATTCAGCCTCTTAAAGAAGGACCGTGGGATAAAGATGGGGAGACACTGAAAAACAAACAAGAACCGCGGGAGAATCGCCATCTTAACAGTCTGCACCCCTCCCCGCCAATGACGGCGGGAGGCAGAGTTTTAAAAATAAATTTAGAGGACCCAATTTATTGTTCCAATTAAGGGGCAATTTAATGTGGCCAATCCACCTACCCTACACATCTTTGGGTTGTGGGGGTGAGACCCACGCAGACACAGGGAGAATGTGACCCAGAGCCGGGATCGAACCTGGGACCTGGCCGTGAGGCTGCAGGGCTAACCCACTGCGCCACCGTGCTGGGGTTAGGCAGAGATTTGATCAACAAGGGAGTCGGGGGTTTTAAGGAGCCAGGCCGGAAAGTGGGGTTGAGACCACACCCGGATGAGCCGTGATCTTATTGGATGGTGTGGCAGGCTCGAAGGGGCGAATGGCCAATTCCTGCTCAGGTGGACAAATCCACCCCGAAGGTTAAACATCTGGGGCGGGATTCCCAGGGCCCCTTCGGGCATGTTTCCCAGCGGCGCACCATTCGACTGTGTGTGTGTGTTACTCAGTCTCTGCTCGGGCGGACGCAGGAGTGGGGGGAGGTGAATAACATGGGAAGAGAGCTTAGGTGCAAGAAGATTCATGGACATGTAAAGGGACAAAACCCCCGAAAGCAGCAGCTTGCTTTTTGAGCCCCGCGCTGACCTCACGTATTGAATGTTTGTCAACAAGTATTTCATGCTTGCAAGCAGACTAATATCCGACAACACAAGAGGTATTAAAGGTATTATGAATTGGGTGCCCCTGCTCTTTCAGGCGTGGAGCTGGAGTAGTACAATCACGGCTGACTCAAACCATCTGTCCATTTGCTTTTCTAAATTAGCTCTATAGATTGAGGCACACTTGAGCGATCCCTTTCTCAATCTAAAAGGTTTCTATGCCATTCAGGAGATGACAAGCCAGCAATAGTTGATAATGAAAGACTTTACCCATCTGCCCTGGCTTCCCGGGGTTGACGAGGGGGTGGGGGAAGGGGGGGAGGGGGGGTAATGAAGGTCAGGGTGGTGTGGGGGAGGGGAGGGGGGGTGGTGGAGCAGGAGAGCAGCCGTCACCTGACTTGGCTTTTCTCAAAGTTGTATAGCCGTTCAAACCCTCAGCCCCGACCATGCACCGTTGCCAGGGTTACCATGAATCCCAGCTCGGGGTGAGCACTCAAAAGCCTTCGGAGACCCTTAAATTTCGAAAACAGGCCAGCTGCGAATCTTCAAGACGGGGCTTTTTTTTACAGAGCCCCCTTCTTCTGTTTCAGACACCTCAAAGTGCACTGCGAGCAGTGTGGAGTGGGGCGGTGTGTGTGCCCTTATGTGTGCAAAGGGGCAGCACGGTGGCGCAGTGGGTTAACCCTGCTGCCTCACGGCGCCGAGGTCCCAGGTTCGATCCCGGCTCTGGGTCACTGTCCGTGTGGAGTTTGCACATTCTCCCCGTGTTTGCGTGGGTTTCACCCCCACAACCTAAAGATGTGCAGGGTAGGTGGATTGGCCATGATAAATCGCCCCTTAATTGGGAAAAAAATGAATTGGGTCCCCCAAATTTAAAAAAAAATGTGGGCAAAAAAGGCAACCGTTTTGTACACAGCAAGCTCCCGCTCACAGCAACACTCTTGTCCGTATTTGTGCTCAACCATGATAACTTCATCAGTTACTTTCCCTCCATTATTGGGTCAGAGTGCAGAATGTTAATTGCAGTGTTCAGCACCATTCGCAACCCTTCAGACACTGAATGAATCTCTGTCTGCAAACAGCAAAACATGCACAACATTCAGTTGATAAGTGTTAAGTGGCAAGTAACATTCGCACCACACGAGCACCAGGCAATGACCGTCTCCAACAAGGTTGACATTAAATGGTATTGCCATTGTAGATTCCCCCCCACCATCAAAAACCCAGCTGGATAAATACTGTGGCTACAACAGCAGGTCAGAGGCAGCGAGAGACTTGCCTCCTGACTCCCCTAAGCCTGTACATCATCTACAAGGCACAAGTCAGGAATGTGATGGAATATTCTCCACTTGCCTGGATGAGTGCGGCTCCACTGACATTCAAGAAGCTCGACGCCATCCAAGGCATTACACCAACTTAAACATCCACTCACTCCAGCACCGACGCACAGTGGCAGCCGAGTGCGCCATCTACAAGATGCACTGCAGCAACTCACCAAGGCTCCTTACACAGCAACTTCTAAACCCCCGACACGACCATCTAGAAGGCAAGAGCAGCAGATACACGTGAACACCACCACCTGGAAGTTCCCTTCCAATTCATGCACATCCTGATTTGGAAACATATCAGCCTTTCCTTCATCATCACTGGGTCAAAATCCAGTAACTCGGGCAGCACGGTGGCACAGTGGTTAGCACTGCTGCCTCATGGCGCCGAGGTCCCAGGTTCGATCCCGGCCCCGGCTCACTGTCCGTGTCGAGTTTGCACATTCTCCCAGTGTCTGCGTGGGTCTCACCCTCAACAACCCAAAGATGTGCAGGATAGGTGGATTGGCCACGCTAAATTGAACCCTAATTGGGAAAAAAATAATTGGGAGCTTGAAGAATGGGGCTGGTGCTCCAGTGCAACACTGAGGGCGTGCTGGACTGTTGCCGATGGTTTTCAGGAGAGACATTCAAACAAGGCCCTGTTTGCTCTCTAAGCTGGAAATGAAAGATCCCATGAAGGAAAGCAGCAGAGTTTGTCCTGGTCAACATTCATCCCTCAGCCACCCAAATCAGATGCTTTGGTCATGTACTTTCTAAAAAATAAATTTAAAGTGCCCAATTCCCCCCCCCCCCCCACAATTTAAGGGGCAATTTAGCGTGGCCAATCCACCTACCCTGCATATCTTTGGGTTGTGGGGGCGAAACCCACGCAAACACGGGGAGAATGTGCAAACTCCACACGGACAGTGACCCAGAGCCGGGATCGAACCTGGGACCTTCAAATCATTGACATTATGACTGCTTGCGGAACCTTGCTGTGCATGTTGTCTGGCCCCATTCTTCTTTTAAAATTAGAATACCCAATTCATTTTTCCAATTAAGGGGCAATTCGGCGTGGCCAATCCACCTACCCTGCACATCTTTGGGGTTGTGGGGGTGAAACCCACGCAGACACGGGAGAATGTGCAAAACTCCACATGGACAGTGACCCGGGGCCGGGATCAAACCTGGGACCTCGGCGCCGTGAGGCAGCAGTGCTAACCACTGCGCCACCGTGCTGTCCTTCTGACCGCATTTTATACCTTATGACAGCGCGGCATTGGATATAGAATGCCGTGAGACTTCCTGAGGATAGGAAAAAGTCGCTATATAAATGCGAATCTTCCTTTCCAGTCCTGTGCTGTCCTTCCTCACGTCACTGCATTGTAAATCAAAGCACCGACACCAGAAACAGCACCGCTACCGTGCCATCCAACCAGAATGGGCCAATTGTGCTCATGACTGTAGACACAGTTCAGAACCATTGTCTGGGCTGGCATGACGATGCAGCGCTGAGGGAGGCGCTACGTTTTTGATGGAACCATCCTTTGGGTGTGTTTCCCTCCGGCGAATGACCTCAATCCACTTTTCAAAGCAGAGTGTGGAGTTCCCATGGTGCCTTCTGCCAGTCGGCACTCAACCAATCACACCAGAGATGGACTACCTAGCCATTTTCCTCTGTGGCATTTATTTCCAACCAACCTGTGAACGAGTTGAGTACTGTTCTTCCAAGCAGCTCCTTAAAAAAGGGGTGAAGTGACTGACCAGAGCACGGAGGAGCTGTATAAATCGGGAGGGTTTTAGGAATATAGGAAATAGCAGCAGGAGTAGGCCATTCGGCCCCTCTAGCATGCTCCGCCCTAAATAACAGCTTCTTCCAACTCAATGACACTTTCCCGCATTATCTCCAAATCCCTCGATGGCACTCGTCCTCAGAAATTTATCAGCCTCGGTCTCGAGGGATGCACGGTGGCGCAGTGGTTAGCACTACTGCCTCACGGCACCGAGGACCGGGGTTCGATCCAGCCCCGGGTCACTGTCCGTGTGGAGTTGGCCCATTCTCCCCGTGTCTGCGTGGGTCTCACCCCCACAAACCCAAACAAAATGCGCAGGTTAGGTGAATTGGCCACGTTAAATTGCCCCTTAATTGGGAAAAAAAAAAGAATTGGTCACTCTTTAAATTTATTTTTTCAAAATCAGTCTTGAACCTACGCAGCAATCGAGTCTCCGCAGCCCTCAGGGGTGCAGGATTCTAAATTTCCCATCTTCTCAGTCCAAAATGGCCTATCCCTTATCTGAGTCTGTACCCCTTGTTCTAGACCCTCACCCGCACAGCCAGGGGTAACATCCTCCTTACATCTGGTCTGTGATAATTTTGTATGTCTCAATAAGACCCCGTCTCCCCAATATTCCCACTTAGGACACTCCCACCATGGATTCTTCACCTATGCTGAGCTGGGTTCGATATTAAGCAAAGTACCTCACCGTCTGGTTCTTGACTGATCTCTGGGGCGATTAGGGATGGGAAATAAATGCTTTTCTCGTCAGTGACGGTCACATCGCATGAAAGAAAAAATGTAAATACACCACCCAGTGTGGTTCTGAGTCATGCAGGACGAGACGCCCAGTTTGATCCAGAGTGGAAACCAGGGGATGGGACGGGTTCAATTCCGGCCTTGGGCGGACTGTGTGGAGTCTGCACGTTCTCCCAGTATCTGCTTGGATTTCCTCCGGGTGCTCGTTTCCTCCCGCAGCCAAAAGATGTGCTTGTTAGGTGGATTGGCCACGTCAAATTGTCCCTTAGTATCCAGGGATGTGCAGGTTGGATTAATAATCTTTATTAGTGTCACAAGTAGGCTTATATTAATTGGATTGGATTTGTTTATTGTCACGTGTACCGAGATACAGTGAAAAGTATTTTTCTGCGAGCAGCTCAACAGATCATTAAGTACATGAGAAGAAAAGGGAATAAAAGAAAATATATAATAGGGCAACACAACATATACAATGTAACTACATAAGCACTGGCATCGGATGAAGCATACAGGGTGTAGTGTTAATGAGGTCAGTCCATAAGAGGGTCATTTAGGAGTCTGGTAACAGCGGGGAAGAAGCTGTTTTTGAGTCTGTTCGTGCGTGTTCTCAGACTTCTGTATCTCCTGCCCGATGGAAGAAGTTGGAAGAGTGAGTAAGACGGGTGGGAGGGGTCTTTGATTATGCTGCCCGCTTTCCCCAGGCAGCGGGAGGTGTAGATGGAGTCAATGGATGGGAGGCAGGTTTGTGTGATGGACTGGGCGATGTTCACGACTCTCTGAAGTTTCTTGCGGTCCTGGGCTGAGCAGTTGCCATACCAGGCTGTGATGCAGCCCGATAGGATGCTTTCTAACACTGCAATGAAGTTACTGTGAAAAGCCCCTAGTCGCCACATTCCGGCGCATGTTCGGGTACACAGGGGGAGAATTCAGATTGTCCAATTCACCTAACAGCACGTCTTTTGGGACTTGTGGGAGGAAACCGGAGCACCCGGAGGAAACCCGCGCAGATACAGGGAGAACGTGCAGACTCCGCACGGAGTGACCCAAGCCGGGAATCGAACCTGGAACCCTGGCGCTGTGAAGCAACAGTGCTAACCACTGTGCTACCGTGGTTTCTCCACGATCAATGTGCGGTTTTATGGGTAGAGTGCTCTTTCGGAGGGCTGGTGCAGACCAGATTAGGACGAATGGCCTCTTTCTGAACTGTAGGGATTCTTTGAAGATCAACCATTGTGGCCTACTTGGTGCAGAGCCCCTGAGCTGAGGAATGATTGGGTGAGTAGGCGGACAACAGAAATAGCGGATTACTCAAGTCAGCTGAACCGCCGGCATTGCACCCATGCCCACGGGTTTCCCGACAGCACGGGGGTGGCCACAATGGTAAATCCAATTGCCCGGCTACTGGGACAGAGAATCCCGCTGCTGCTGGTGTGGGGGGGGGGGGGGGGGGGGGGGGGGGGGGGGGGCACGGCGCGGCGCACCACGCCGGAACGGGGAATCCCGCCAGACTTTCTGTAAAAAAGAAATATGCTGTTTCTCTGCAATTCACCGAGTTCCCACCTTTGCCTCATCAAATGCCTTCCCACCAGATAATCATCCCATTCCCTTCTGAAAGCCACAATTGAATCTCACTGCGCACGGGCCGAGGGGTCCAGACTCTTAACAACTCGTGGCGCAGGAAGATTTCTCCTCACGTCGCCGTCGACCCTTAATGCCACTCATCTTAAAACTGCTGCTCTCTAGTTCTCAAACCTTCCGTCACGGAGAGCAGATCTCCCCATCTAATGGTTCAGAGCACCTCAGCTAAACCGCCTCTCAACCTTTTCCTCTTTCAAGGGCAACAGCCCTATTTTCTCCAGCCTGTCCACCTAACCCAAGTATCTAATCCCTGGAACCAATCTTTTCTCCAATGTCTACAGAGCTTATTATTGCAGGAAGGTTGGACAGGGGTAGATTTTACAGAATGAAGGGTGCAGTCACAGACATCTTGCACCAAGTTTAAAAAGAGAATTTGTTTTATTTAATTGCAATCCCACAGAGCTCACTGTACGCGATCGTTTGAGCAGTTATCAGTGTTATCCTATAAACTTGCATGCAAACAAAAAATAATCTAAATCACACACAACCTCTTCAAGCAGTCGGCATCTTCAGGTACAATAATTTTTTAATGAAATGAATGCAACTTTACACATAATATATAACTTAGAACATTTCTTTCCCTATTTTACAGAGGTTTGTACAAAGATCCCTGTCGCTGGGTTTGGCTTTTACTCAATTCTGGCAATCTGGGGGCTTTCGAAGGGTCCTTCGGGAATGAGCGGGTTGTCTTAGGAGGTAAGGCTGGACAGGTTGGGTTGTATCTGCTGGGAATTTATCAGAGTAAGAGGCGATTTGATTGAAACGTACAAGATCCTGAGGGGTATTGACACGGTGGATGTGGAGAGGATGTTTCCTCTTGTGGGAGAATCTAGAACAAGGGGTCACTTTTTAAAAATAAAGGGTCGGCCATTTAAGACAGAGTTGAGCAGAAATGTTTCTCTCTGCGAGTCCTGGATAGAGTGGACGTGGAGGGGATGTTGCCACTCGTAGGAAAAACTAGAAGCAGAGGACACCATCTCAGACTAAAAGGACAATCCTTTAAAACAGAAATAAGGAGGAATTTCTTCAGCCAGAGGGCGGTGAATCTGTGGAACTCTTTGCCACAGAAGGCTGTGGAGGCCAAATCACTGAGTGTCTTTAAGACAGAGATAGATAGGTTCTCGATTAATGAGGGGATCAGGGGTTTATGGGGAGAAGGCAGGAGAATGGGGATGGGAAAAATATCAGCCAAGATTGAATGGCTGAGCAGACTCGACGGGCCGAGTGGCCTAATTCTGCTCCTATGTCTCATGGTCTCGGAGGGTCCTGGGAAGTCTCTACCTCAAAAGGGCAATGGTAGCCGAGTCTTTGAATATTTTGTTTCAGGCAGAGCTGGATAGATTCTTGATTAACAACGGGGTTGAAAGGTTATCGGGGGATGGGCAGGAATTTGTGGTAGAGGTTAGAATCAGATCAGCCACGATCTTATTGAATGGCGGAACAGGCTCGAGGGGCCTGCCTCCTGTTGCTGCTACCTCATATACCATAGGATTTATTATTTTTGGACACACACAGTTTACGAGAGCATTTTCCCTGGTTATTTACAAGCCATGCCCCGTGTGGAACCTTAATGGGCTTTTTTGTTTTGGTTGCAGCAGTTCCCAAGGTACTCCGCCTAATTTTGAGACCCACTAAAATCTTAGGACTGTCCCAATGCTGAACCTCAAAACTTTATTCTATTGGTGAATCCACGCTCCAAGATGGCGGCCGCCAGTGCCCATATTGGGCACCCAGTGTCCTTACCAAAGGCTCAAGGGCTGATGAGATGTAGCTTTCCACCCAGGTTGATTGGGTTGTTAAGAAGGCGTATGGCGTGTTGGCTTTCATTAACAGGGGGATTGAAGGGCAGCACGGTGGCACAGTGGTTAGCACAGCTGCCTCACGGCGCGGAGGTCCCAGGTTCGATCCCGGTTCTGGGTCACTGTCTGTGTGGAGTTTGCACATTCTCCCCGTGTCTGCATGGGTTTCACCCCCACAACCAAAAAATGTGCAGAGTAGGTGGATTGGCCACGCTAAATTGCCCCTTAATTGGAAAAAATAATTGGGTAATCTAAATTTATTTTTTAAAAAACAGGGGGATTGAGTTTGAGAGCCGTGAGGTTTTGCTGCAGCTTTATAAAACTCTAGTTAGACCACGCTTGGAATATTGTGTCCAGTTCTGGTCGCCTCATTATAGGAAGGATGTGGATGCTTTGGAAAGGGGACAGAGGAGATTTACCAGGATGCTGCCTGGACTGGAGGGCATGTCTTATGAAGAAAGGCTGAGGGAGCTAGGGCTTTTCTCACTGGAGCGAAGAAGGCAGAGAGGTGACTTGATAGAGGTGTACAAGGTGATGAGAGGCATGGATAGAGTGGATAGCCAGAGACATTTCCCCAGGACGGAAATGGCTGTCACGAGGGGACATAATTTTAAGGTGATTGGAGGAAGGTATAGGGGAGATGTCAGAGGTTCTTTACACAGAGAGTGGTGTGTGTGTGGAATGCACTGCCAGCAGAGGTGGTGGAGTCAGTCATTAGGGACATTTAAGCGACTCTTAGACAGGCACATGGACAGCAGTAAATTGAAGGGGTGTAGGTTAGGTTGATCTTAGATTAGGATAAATGGTCGGCACAACATAGTGGGCTGAAGGGCCTGTACTGTTCTATATCGGAGTGGACTAAGGGGTTGTTGAGCAAGGAATGCTAGACAACCCCTCATCGTCCCACCCCCTCCCCCGCACTTGAAGCTCATCATAACTGCAGTATAACTGCAGTCCAATGCAAAGCTCCACCTCTCAGGTACTCCCAGTGAGTATTTATCCACTGTGCCACAGATCCTAACGCTCAGTTACAGCCTGGAGAGTGGTTAGAGTGTTTGAGAGGATGTGGCCATCCACAGCACTGCAACGCACACTCGGATTGGTCTGCTGATACATAGTGTGAAGATCACGAACTGCTGTACAACCTCAGCTCAGGACTCCCAGGTCAGGTCCAGCACCAGGTTAGATACAGAGTGGTGCTGCCTCGATGATAGTTCTGTGGGGTGTATGCCGTGCTCTGGTACCTGTCGTCCCCCCACCTCTCCACCACCCCGGCCCCAACACACCAGCCACCTCACAGCATAAATATTCACAATAGTTTCCCCCTGACTCAAGGCTGGACAACCAACCCATTTCCTTAATTCCCGAAGGAGTCAGTCGCAAAGACAGCAGATTGTCGTTAACGACCCTGAGCGTGTTCACTGTGCGTGGGGGGAGGGTGTCTCTCTGTGCCCACTCCTGTGGAATGCCCAGAGTATGTTCTGGAAGGTCCTGCATACGTGGAAGGTACAGACGGAATGACAGTGCTTCAGCGTTCCAGAATCCAGGAGTCATATCGACTCCCGAGGCCCCGTCCGTGGGTCTGAAGCTTCCCGTTGCTCTTGGGAGACTCCATTCAGGCTTCAGCACGTTCAGGATCCGATTAACTTCAATCTGGGTAGAAGGTGTCTCACGGCCTGGAGTTTGTTGAAATGCTGAATATGCAAAGCACCTGAAATAGAGAAAATGGAGCGACGTTATTTACGAACCTGAGCATCGATTGTCCTAGTGTCTCGTGAGCAACGGGAAAATCGTGTGAGCCAACGTGCTTCTGACGTTCTGGGAGAGACTTCTTTTGTAATGTTCATCCTCATTTTCAAACCTCAATTCACCCGTGACCTCCTCCAGCCTGACAACATTCTGACACCACGTTGCTCCACTAATTCTGTCCACCAGCTCATCTCCAATTCCACCCTCCAACGCTCCCCTCAGCAACGACACCGGCAGCCTTCTTGGCCCTGGGAGTCCCTCCCTAAACTTGCCCCCACCTCCTTTAAGACGCTGATTAAAACCCGGCTCTTTGACCACCGTTTTCAGTCACCTGTCCTATTGTTTCCCTCACTGGGGCTGGATGACATTCCCATGAAGCGCCTTGGTATAGTTTATTGCTGAAGTATCACCCCGGAATGAATCTCGCAGCTGCCGGTGCTCTGCAACCAGAGGTTACACAGCTCTCTCCCAGCGCGGCCCACCTTCAGAGGGACACAGCGAAATTACAATGTTGGGCCCAGAGCAAGTATTCGCACAAGCTGCCATGCGCGCCATCCCCTGGTTAGCACCAGAAGTGACAACAGAATTAAAAAACCAAAAATTCCCGTCGCTATCTTCAAGTTGCAGTTTGGAGACCCTCGGCCCAAATCTTCTATACCCTGGGAGGGGATCTGGTCGCTCGACCATGGTCAGTTCTGGAGGTGTATGGGAGACCTCACTACCGAACGTCAATGTTTTGTTTAAAATTTAGAGCACCCAATTATTTTTTTTCCCAATTAAGGGGCAATTTAGCGTGGCCAATCCACCTAACCTGCACATCTTTGGGTTGTGGGGGTGAGACCCACGCAGAGACGGGGGAGAATGTGCAAACTCCACAAAGACAGTGACCCGGGACCGGGATCAAACCCTGGTCCTCAGCTCCGTAGGCAGCAATGCTAACCACTGCGCCACCCGTCAATATATTCGCCCCACCCCCACCCTCCAGAACAGAGAGTTGCAGATCACAATTTCATTAGTGACTTCCTCACCAATGAGCAGGAGGGCAACAGACAATGATCTGGGCAGAAAACAGTGAGGGACATATACATTATATTATATTATATATGTTGTACACACCCTTGCAAAACCAATTCTTCCTCACGAATATCTGTTTTGAATTTAAGACGCTCGGTGTATAGCCAATCTCTAGACGTGGGGGCAGGGTGCGGATCACACCCCACTTAAAAAATATACAGGTGATCGGTGGAAACATTCTGTTCTCATTTCCCCTCAGCGCAAGTGGTTTACAGGGGGAGATCGGGGGGGGGGCAGGAACATCAGCTGACTCCTACTGATGGTGGCCCACCCTCCCTCGTGCCAGGAACTATTGGCAGATCGATCACCGCAATCGAAGGGTTCGCCCCCAGACACCCGGGAGTCCTCACGGAAACCTTTCGACTCAAGAACAGTTCTCGGGTGAGAGACGCTTTTGAACAAATTTGCCGAGGCAAGATTTCTGAATAATATAAAACGCCGCTTTGAGTTACCAATCACTTTAAAACAGGCAGACAAGAGCCAATAGGAAATATTGGGCAGACCCCCCCCCCCCCCCCCCCCCACCCCAAATGAGCTATAAAATTCTACCCGCTGTATTTGACCAAGCTTTACACCATAATGGGACGCGGCAAAACCAACACTTGTTATCCATCACCAAGTGCCCTTTTAAGGTTAGCACTGCTGCCTCAAGGCACCAAGGACCCGGGTTCGGTCCTGGCCTATGTGGGGTTTGCACATTCTCCCCGTGTCTGTGTGGGTCTAACCCCCACAACCCAACCCCTCCATCGCATAGGGGCTGTTTAGCACAGGGCTAAATCGCTGGCTTTGAAAGCAGACCAAGGCAGGCCAGCAGCACGGGTTCAATTCCCGTAACAGCCTCCCCGAACAGGCGCCGGAATGTGGCAACTAGGGGCTTTTCACAGTAACTTCATTTGAAGCCTACTTGTGACAATAAGCGATTTTCATTTTCATAAGGGAATCCCCCCCCCTCCCCCCCATACATAAATTGGTGCACGATAGCACAGTGGTTAGCACTGCTGCCTCACAGCGCCAGGGACACGGGTTCAATTCCAGCCTCACGTGACTGTCTCTGTGGAGTCTGCACTTTCTCCCCGTATCTGCGTGGGTTTCCTCCGGGTGCTCCGGTTTGCTCCCACAGTCCAAAGATGTGCAGGTCAGGTGGGGTTATAGGGATAGGGTGGGGGCGTGGGCCTAGTTAGGGTGCTCTTTCAAAGTGTTGGTGCAGACTCGATGGGCCGTATGGCCTCCTTCTGCTCTGTAGGGATTCTTACAACACAGGCCAAAAACACATTTAACAGAAAGAGACATTTCAGGCGAGACAGGAAGAATTCAGTGAGTTACTCTTATCCAGACAATGATCTGTGCTGTAAAATTATTATTCAAGGAGATAACTGAACTTTGCAAAAGTGCTTATTTTAGTGAATAAAGTCAAATTAAAACAGTTTCCCCCCCTGGGGAATTGTATGTTTTAAGAAAAAGGGAAGTAAGATTGAGTCTGGAAGGGAGGAATTCACTGCAGAACTTTTGTCTGAAATATTTCACTGCTAACCGTGGCCTGGTGCAATCTGATCATTAATCGATAGGGTTCAGCGCGTATCCCCCAATCCAAACATCCCCCAATCCAAACATCCCCCAATCCAAACATCCCCCAATCCAAACATCCCCCAATCCAAACACTTTTTGCATTTCCGGATTTTTCTTTTTAAATTTCAGACCAACCTCTTCTCTCTCCTCACTTCCCAGCTCATCCCTTGGTGTTTTTCACCGAATCCTTTTCCTCGGGGTCCTCATCCTGGGAATCAAAGGCTTAGAATCAACTGTCCTCTTGCGCTTTGGGAAGAAATCTGCAGCAGAGAACAGGGAGAGAGGTTAAAGACATGTCTGTGCGTCCCCCCCCCCCACACACACACACACACCTCCACACACACAACACCCCACCACACACACACACACACACACACCCCCACACACACACACACCCCCACACACACACACACCCCCACACACACACACACCCCCACACACACACACCCCCACACACACACCCCCCCACACACACACCCCCCCACACACACACCCCCCCACACACACACCCCCCCACACACACACCCCCCCACACACACACCCCCCCACACACACACCCCCCCACACACACACCCCCCCCACACACACCCCCCCCCCACACACACCCCCCCCACACACACCCCCCCCCACACACACCCCCCCCCACACACACCCCCCCCCACACACACACCCCCCCACACACACACCCCCCCACACACACACCCCCCCACACACACACCCCCCCACACACACACCCCCCCACACACACACCCCCCCACACACACACCCCCCCACACACACACCCCCCCACACACACCCCCCCCACACACACACCCCCCCACACACACACCCCCCCACACACACACCCCCCCCCACACACACCCCCCCACACACACACCCCCCCACACACACACCCCCCCACACACACACCCCCACACACACACACCCCCACACCCCCACACCCCCACACACACACACCCCCACACACAGTCCCACACACACCCACATAAACACCCCCCCACACACACAGCCCCCCCCCCACACACACACACAGCGCCCCCCCACACACGCAGCCCCCCCCCCACACACACACACGCAGCCCCCCCCACACACACACACGCAGCGCCCCCCCCGCACACGCAGCGCCCCCCCCCCCGCGCGCACACACACAGCCCACCCCACCCACACAGCCGCCCACCCCACCCCCCACCCCCCACCCCCCACACACAGCCCCCCCCACCCCATACACACACCCCCACCCCCCCACACACACCCCCCACCCACCCCCCCACACACACCCCCCACCCACCCCCCCACACACAACCCCCCCACACACACCCCCACCCTCACACACCCCCATCCCCCCCACCACACACACCACCCCCCCACACACACCCCCACCCTCACACACCCCCATCACCACCCCCCCACCACACACACCACCACCACCCCCACACACACACACACACCCCACCACACCCCCCCCACCCCTCCCACCACACACACACACACACACACACACACACTCCCCCCCTCCACACACACACACACACCCACCACACACACACCCCCCACCCCCCCACCACACACACACACACACTCTCCCCCCCCACACACACACATCCCACCCCCCCACACACACACATCCCACCCCCCCACACACACACATCCCACCCCCCCACACACACACATCCCACCCCCCCACACACACACATCCCACCCCCCCACACACACACATCCCACCCCCCCACACACACACATCCCACCCCCCCACACACACACACCCCACCCCCCCACACACACACACCCCACACACACACACCCCACCCCCACACACCCCACCCCCACACTCCCCACCCCCCCACACACACACACCCCACCCCCACACCCCCACACACACCCCACCTCTCCCCCCCATCCATCTCCCCCCCCCCATCCATCTCCTCCCCCCCCCATCATCTCCTCCCCCCCCCCATCATCTCCTCCCCCCCCCCATCATCTCCTCCCCCCCCCATCATCTCCTCCCCCCCCCCATCATCTCCTCCCCCCCCCCATCATCTCCTCCCCCCCCCCATCATCTCCTCTCCCCCCCCTCATCATCTCCTCCCCCCCCTCATCATCTCCTCCCCCCCCCCATCATCTCCTCCCCCCCCCCCCCATCATCTCCTCCCCCCCCCATATACCCACCCACTGGCACAACCTCCACAAACCCCTCCACCAAACAGACGCTTGGCCATATACACACCAACCCACCCACATGTCGTCGCCCCCCCCCCCCCCAACAATAGCAGCAGTTGTCAGCTTTAAGGGGAGTTTGGGGGGGGGGGTCTTTGAGAAAGGGGAGGTATTTGGACGTTGAGATTTTAAAGGCAGCGTCAGCCCAGCTCAGTAGCAGGAGTCACACCCACAGCCCCCACCCACAGCCCAGACACCAAAACAAAACTCCTGCTGAAGTTTGCAGCCCGGGGTGGGGGGGTGCAGGAACACAACAAAAGAGGAAAAGTTCCCCCACAACCATTGAGCCAAATAAATAAAAAAGTTAATTTTGTGGAGACAAAAAGAAAGTTTGAAAAACAATTTTAAAAAACTTTGCTGAGAGCAAAACCCCCACCCCCACCCACTGGGACAACAAACACTTTTATACACCCAAGTTATGTAACTGTCCCAATATTTATTTGACAGTGCTTTGGAAACTTTTTAAAATTGTAATCAAACCCCACTCCTGTTGAATAAACTTCTGCATTTAAACAATAAATACTAAGAAGGAGGATTTCACAAGCTACCTGTTATGGGGGTTGGGATTTGTCGCTTTCTGCTGCCTTGGGCTCCCTTTTTCCTGCTCTTTTTGCTTTTCCCCTCTGGCTTGCTCTCCCTGGGTGCCTCCTGGTTGCACCTCGTGTCGGTGGCTGGGAGGGGGGCAGAGGGGTCCCTGTAGAAACTGGGGACGTCCCGAGTGTCGAATGCTTCCCAGATGTAGTTGCCAGCCAGGGGGCTGTGGTTCTGGAAGTCGAAGTTCCACCTCTGGCAGTGGGAGTTCTTCATCTCCTTGAGCTGGTCTTTGAGATCCCTCCTGAGCTCCTCGTGATCCACTGCCCCAAACAGGCTCCTGCACGCCGCCTTGCTCAGGTACCTGGGCTGCATTCTGCGTGCACACCCTTCCCCAGACAGACTGGGCAAATGTGACATTGCAACAAGGACCAGCAAAGACGACAGCACCAAAAAATAAACAAATCCCACCCCTTTCCCCCAAAATAAATGTTCCCCCAATATTAGCCAGAGTCAAAACAAGAGTGGAAAGTGACCCCAGAGGATTGGAAATTCCTTCACTCTCCCATTGCAGGAATCTGACACAGCACGGAGTTAAAGGAGTCAGTCTCTCTCTCTCTCTCTCTCTCTCCCCCCCACCCTGTGCACTTGTGCAAATTGAGCGCTGTCTTATTTATTCAGCAGTGAGTGAAAAACACAGCGGGCTTCCAATCACACAGCACAGACGGACGTTAGCACTGACGAGAGAGGGCTGTGTTTGTGTGTGAATGCTGCAGGGCGGGAGAGACACAGAGAGGGAGACAGAGAGAGAGAGTCACAGAGGGAAGCACAGAGGGAGAGAAACTCAGACACAGGGAGAAAGATAGAGACACAGAGAGGGAGAGACATAGAGAGACACAGGAGAGGGAGAGACAGAGAGACACGCAGAGGGAGAGACAGACAGAAAGGGAGAGACAGAGGGAGACAGACAGAGAGACATAGAGGGAGAGAAACACCCAGAGGGAGACAGAAAAAGAGAGAGACACACACACAGAGACAAAGGGAGAGACAGAGGGAGACACAGAGAGAAACACAGACACAGAGGGAGACACACACTCACAGACAGAGAGAGACACAGAGGAGAGACACAGGGACACACAGATGGAAAGAGACACACATAGAGGGAGAGACACAGAGACGGGGCGGGATTCTCTGATCCCGCGCAGAGTGTCCATGCCGTTGTAAGCGGCGTCGCGTTTTACGACGGCGTGAACGGGCCGCTCCGACATCTAATTCTGGCCCCCACAGGGGGCGAGCACGGCGCTGGAGCGGTTCACGCCGCTGGAGCGGTTCACGCCGCTGGAGCGGATCACGCCGCTGGAGTGGATCACGCCGCTCCAGCTGCAGATCCTGATGCGAACTGGGCACCGCGGGATCCGCGCATGCGCAGTTGCGTCGGCGTCGATGAGGACATGCGTAGTGGCCTCCTTCAATGCGCCAGCCCCGACGAAACATGGCGCAGCACTACAGGGGCCGGCGCGTAGGAAAGGAGGCCCCCAGCCAGAGAGGCCGGCCCGCCGATCGGTGGGACCCCCCCCCACACACTGACCACCACCCGACCCTTCCACGCCGAGGTCCCGCCGGCCCTGAGCAGGTTCGAACGCCGCCGGCGGGACTCGGCTCCTTTCCTACGGCTGCTCGGCCCATCTGCGTAGAGCGGCCCGCGACCGGCGCCGTGCCAGCTGCGCCGAATGGCGCCGATTCTCCGCAATGTGGGGAATCGCGTGCTGGCGTCCGGGGCGGTGTGGCCCGTTCGCAGGGATTCTCCAGCCTGGCGCGGGGCTGGGAGAATCCCATCCATAGAGAGGGCAAGGTGCAGAGTGAGAGGCACAGACACAGAGGGAGAGATACAGAGACACACAAAAGGCCAGACGCAGAGGGAGACGCACACACAGAAGGGAGAGACAGAGAGAGAGAGACACACACACACACAGAGAAACAGAGGGAGAGACGCAGAGAGACACAGAGGGAGAGACAGACACACACTGACACAGAGAGGGGGAGACAGACATAGTGACGCAGAGAGGGGGAGACCACTGACACAGAGAACAGAGGCACACAGTGTCAAAGAGATGGGGAGACAAACACATTGACACAGAGAGGGGGAGACACACAGACTGACACAGATAACGGGAGACACACACCGGCACAGAAAGAGGGAGACACACTCAGTGACGCACATATAGAAGGAGGGACGCACACATACACAGACAGAGACTCCTACAGACACACAGGCAGAGAGAGACACAAAGAGAAATACAGGATAGGCAGAGGGATACAGACAGATATAGATGAAGAGAGGGGGACAGAAACAGAGGGAGTGAGACAGTGACAACAGACTAAGGCACAGAGGATGACACATAGAAACACAGATAGAGAGAGACATAAAGAGAAACACAGAGACTGGAAGAACACACACAAGGAACAGGAGGAGGGCATGGTCCCATAAACTCAAGCCCTGCCACTCAATACGATCTTCGTCTTCAACTCCATTTCCCTGCTCCCTCCTCAAATCCCTGAATTCCCTGAGAAATCAAAAATCTGTCTTTCCCTGATTGAATATAATCAACGAGGGATCACCCATAACCCTCTGGGGCCGGGATTTGCAAATATTCACAACCCTTTGAGTGAAGAAATTTCTCCTCATCTCTGTCCTAAATAATCAGCTTGTGGAGTTCCTCCCCAAGGAGCAGAAACAAGGTCCCAATGTCCACCCTGCCGGGCTCCTTCACAATCTCGTATGTTGCAATGGAATCTCCTCCCATTCTTCCAAATGCCAGAGAATATAAGACCATAAGACCATAAGACAGGAGCGGAAGTAAGGCCATTCGGCCCATCGAGTCCTCTCCACCATTCAATCATGGCTGATTTCAACTCCATTTACCCGCTCTCTCTCCATAGCCCTTAATTCCTCGAGAAATCAAGGATTTATCAACTTCTGTCTTAAAGACACTCAACGTCCTGGCCTCCACCGCCCTCTGTGGCAATGAATTCCACAGACCCACCACTCTCTGGCTGAAGAAATTTCTCCTCATCTGTTCTATTGTGACTCCCTTTTATTCTAAGGCTGTGCCCCCAGGTCCTAGTCTCCCCTGCTAATGGAAACAACTTCCCTACATCCACCCTATCTAAGCCATTCATTATCTTGTAAGTTTCTATTAGATCTCCCCTCAACCTCCTAAACTCCACTGAATATAATCCCAGGATCCTCAGACGTTCATCGTATGTTAGGCCTACCATTCCTGGGATCATCTGTGT
>NC_092735.1:23148829-23234788 GCF_047496885.1 Scyliorhinus torazame | reverse complement strand
ACCCGGTTCAATTCCGGACTTGGGTGACTGTCTTGTGTGGAGGTTGCACTTTCTCCCCTGTGTCTGTGTAGATTTCCTCCAGGTGCTCCGGTTTCCTTCCACAGTCCAAAAATATGCAGATTAGGTGGATTAACAAAGCCAGCAGTTTAAACACAGAACAGACAGAGGCCATTCGACCCATCTTGACCCATGCCAGCCCGACGATACCAGGTGCCCTTTCTAATCCCACCCTTCTGCACCCAGTCCATAACCCTGTAGCTTAGAACCCAAGGTGCAGATCCAGGTAAGAGTTCATGATCTCAGCCTCCACCACCACTGTGGGCAGCGAATTCCAGACACCCATTTCCCTCTGCGTAAAACAATGTTCTTCCTCATGTCCCCGCTACACCTTCTGCCATTTATCTTCAATCTATGTCCCCTAATTCTAGAATTCTCCACTAAGGGAAACAATTTTATCCTGTCCACACTCTCTCTCTTCCCCTTTATAATTTTGTCACCTCAATTAGTCACCCTTCAGCCTTCCTTGTTCCAAGGAAAATAACCCATCTCTCCTCGTAGCTACACTTCTCCAGCCCTGGCAACACTCTTGTAAACCTCCTCTGCACGCTCTCCAGAGCAATAACGTCCTTCCTGTAATGTGGCGACCAGAACCGCGCACAATACTCCAGTTGTGGCCTCACCAGTGTTTTATACAATTAATAATAATAATCTTTATTGTCACAAGTAGGCTTACATTAACACTGCAATGAAGTTACTGTGAAAATCCCCAGTCGCCACATTCCGGCGCCTGTTCGGGTACACAGAGGGAGAATTCAGAATGTCCGAATTACCTAACTTTCGGGACTTGTGGGAGGAAACCGGAGCACCCGGAGGAAACCCACGCAGACATGGGAGCACGTGCAGACTCCGCACAGACAGTGACCCAAGCCAGGACCCTGGCACTGTGTAGCAACAGTGCTAACCACTGTGCTACCGTGCCACCCACTAGAATATAATTCTAACATTATATCCTTATTTTTATATTCAATACCTCTGCCAATGAATGCGAGCATTTCATATGCTTTCTTAACAGCAATGTCTACTTGAATTGTTGTCCTTGGGGACCTGTGTACTTGTACGCCAAGATCTCTCACTTCATCTACCCCTCTTGGTTAGTATATTCCCACTTATTGTGTACTCTCAGTAACTGTTTGACCTCCCTAAATGCATGGGCTCACACTTGTCTGCATTAAATCCCATCTGTGACTTTATCGGCCACTCCACCAACCCATCCCAATCATTCTGGAGCTATCCTGTACACTCTACTTCTCCGTCTCACCGGCTCTTGGACCCCCCCACACACACATCAGTTGTAACATTGCTCCTTGTTGTGCATTAACCTAATGTTATGGCCCCATCATTTCTTTTTCTTTTGGCTAACCAGTAATGTTAATGAGAACTGCAGGGCTGGCACTGCAGTCTGAAGTGGCACGCCGTGAGGCAAATGTTGGAGACCTAACCGGGGGGGGGGGGGGCTCTCTGCCACTTCTGAGGGGGGGGGGGAGGAGCTCTCTGCCACTTCTATGGGGGGGGGAGCTCTCTGCCACTTCTGTGGGGGGGGGGGGGGGGGGAGCTCTCTGCCACTTCTTGGGGAGGGGGGGGGGGGGGAGAGAGAGAGGTCTCTGCCACTTCTGTGGCTGCCTGCCTGTAATATTGTCACCACACTGAGCGACTGCAGTCAGCACATTCCCGTTGCTGAAGGACTTCCCCTCACCATTGTTCACTCAGCAGTTCTTTTTGTGCGCTGGTGGTTTTTTAAATCTGCTGATTCTTGGTTCTCTTTTAGATTAACCAGCGCCCCTTCAGCTCAACCGGCCCGATTCAGCGTGTGGCGACACAGCAGCCGCTGCGGTGCCCTGGTGCGGGAGCGGTGGCACTGATATTCCAGGTGCACCTGTGCACCAGGGATTGGGTTATTGAAGAAATAATCCCGTAACGGGGCAGGTAAACTGTTATAACCCACATGGGCCTCAAGGGGTAGGGACGATCCACTACCACGGGGAGCTTGTAGAATACGAGCTCCCCTCGAGGGGGCACTGGGACCCTTAACACTTGCTGGAGCCTGCCAGTCAGACATCGACTGGAGAAGACCCAGTAGGGAATTAATGGAGCTGTACATGATAGTTAAAGAGAATACGTTTTTTGTTGTTTTACAACTCTGTGAACTCCTTTTGTTGCCCCACACACACACACTTCACAGAAACTATATATTTTTTTAAATAAATGGGTCTGGTGTGCCAATGTCGCTAACTTAATAACTTTGGAGGCAGCAAGTGTTCTTTTCCACATCAGTGGGCGAAATGAGGCAAAGGGATTTAATTTTTATTATTCATACTTGGATGTGAGCGGCGCTGACCAGGTCAGCGATTACGCCCCATCTCCAGTTCCCCTTTGTGAACTGGCTAGCTTCCTTGGGCCATTTTGGAGGGGCAGTTAAGAATCAACCACATTGCTGTGGATCTGGTTTAGCACAGTGGGCTAAACAGCTGGTTTGTAATGCAGAACAGGCCAGCAGTGCGGGTTCAATCTCCGTACCGGCCTCCCCGAACAGGCGCTGGAATGTGGCGACTAGGGGCTTTTCACAGTAACTTCATTGAAGCCTACTTGTGACAATAAGCGATTTATTATTATCTGGAGTCGAGAATAGGCCAGACCGGGTAAGGACTGCGGATTTCCTTCCCTGAAGGACATTAGTGAGCCAGATTGCGTTTTTTTTTTTTTTTTATATGATCAGTCCAGTAGTTTTGTGGTGATAATTATTAATTAGATGAGCCCTCCTTTTTTCCAGATTTATTGCTGGGAGAAAAAAATAACGTACTGTCAAAGTTTTCCGTCTTGCACTCATCACGACAGATGCCAAATTTCAAAAGGAGCAACAATTTATACTGCCGTGAGAAAAGGGTTGGTTGGCAGGTTGACTCTGATGTTGCGATCTGCCCCCTTGACTCCCTTGTCGATCAAAACTTATCCAACTCCGACATTGCCATGGCGAATGCCCCAGGGATCTATTGTCCCGCGTTTTGGTGCAATGCCTGGAAATATTACTTTTGGAGTTTCAATTCTCCCCCCCCCCCCCCCCCCCCCCCCCAGCTGATGTGGCGGGGTTTGAATTTGCAGCTCCCGATCATTAGTCCAGGCCCATAGCATTGCCACTATGCTCCCATCCCCTTCTAATCCAGAAGAAGAGTCATGCGGAATACAAACGATGGCTCCGATTCTCTCTCCACAGGCGCTGTTGGACTGCTGAGTTTGTCCAGCATTTTTGTGTTTTTATTTCGGACATCCAAGATCCGCATTAATTCCGCTTTTGTATTTATCTGTTGCAAGAGTGATTGATTGTGTCCTTCTTAACAGATTCGATAATTACTCCGCCAATGTGATGGTCGATGGGAAGCCAGTGAACCTGGGGCTATGGGATACGGCTGGACAAGAGGATTATGATCGACTTCGACCACTCTCCTACCCACAGACCGTACGTAGATCTCCTTTAAGGTAGTGTGCGGCGCAGTGGGTTAGCCCTGCTGCCTTATGACACCAGGGACCCAGGTTCAATAACGGCCTCGGGTGACTGTGGTATTTGCACCCTGCACCCCCCCCCCCCCCCCCCCCCCCCCCCGGTGTCTGCGTGGGTTTCCTCCGACTGCCCAAAGTTGGGGGGTTACGGGAATAGGGCTGGGGATTGGAGCGAGGTACAGGGTACTTTCAAGGGTTGGTGTACACCTGATGGGCCGAATGGCCTCCTTCTGCACTGTAGGGATTCTATGATTAAGACGGACCTTCTACCTGGTTTCCAGTTTCCTCCTATTCCTTTATTCGAAAATCTATTCATCTTTGTCTTGGAAAATATTCAACAACTGCGGGTCCACAGGCCAACCTTCATTGCTCTCCCTTTAGGACCAGTGTGGCCTGCTGTGGGTGAAGACTCCTGCACTCTCTAACTCCTGTTGGTCGGAATTGTAATTGGATTCTTTACTGAAGCTGATAGTCCGTCTTCCTTCCTAAGTTCTTGTTGTATCGTCTAATTCTACCCTCCCCCATGAATGAAGGATGGGCTATCGTCATCAAAGCCACAATAGTCCCCCTCAATGCCTCTCTGCTCTATCCCATGCTGTCTCCATTCGGATTCCCTATCCATAATGTGGGAACGCCCCTCCGCACTGCCCTCCCCATCCATCTCAATCCGAGTCGCTGTGATTCCTTTCGATACAACTGGTCTCGGCACATTTCCATTCTTCGACACTCTTGTTCTTGAATTTCCATCTCTTGCTGGCGTTGGGCCGTTTCCTTCCTGGCATTCACGCTCCGCCGCTTCCTGTTTTTCGCACTTGCGGCATCCCTGCTCTTTTTGAGCTTTTCCTCCTCCCAGTCTCTCGGCTTCCTCTTTTGCACGGAGCAGATCTTGTATCTTTCCCCTCCACATTGCTTCTTGCGTTCCTCTAAATGCCCCGTCTGCCTTCACTCTCCGTACGTAACAAAGCCACCAGTCTGGTTTGTGAACCGGCCGTGATCCTCATTCTTGCCAACTTCTTGAAGAATTCGTTCATGGGATAGAAACGTAGAAAATAGAAGCAGGAGGAGGCCATTCAGCCCTTCGAGCCTGCTCCACCATTCGTTATGATCATGGCTGAACCCCCCCCCGCCCCCCATATCCCTTGATCACTTTCGCTATATCTAATTCTTTAAATTACACAACATTTTGGCCTCAACTACATTCTGTGGTAGTGAATTCCACAGACTCACCACTCTCTGGGTGAAGAACTTTCTCCTCCGTCCTAAAAGGTTTACCCCTTATCCTCAAACTATGACCTCCAGTTCTGGACGACCCCACCATCGGGAACATTCTTTCTGAATCTACCCTGTCTAATCCTGTTAGAATTTTGGAAGTTTCTATGAGATCCCCTCTCACTCTTCTAAACTCCAATGAATATAACCAAAGAGATAATACTGGAATATTTCAGCAGGTCTGGCAGCATCTGTAGGGAGAGAAAAGGGCTAATGTTTCGAGTCTGATGGCTCTTTGTCAAAGCTCAATAAATATAATCCTAGCCGAATTAGTCTCTCCTCATATGACAGTCCTGCCATCCCAGGAATCAGCCTGGAAAACCTTCACTGCACTCCCTCCATAGCAAGAACATCCTTCCTCCGAGAAGGACACCAAAACTGCCCACAATACTCCAGGTTTGACCTCACCAATGCCCACAGTTGCAGTAAAATGTCTGACCCTATACTCCAATACTATGAAGGCCAACATACCACTTGCCTTCTTTACTGCCTTCCGTGTGCGCGCACTTACTTTAAGCGACTGATGCACGAGGACATGAAGGTCTCGCTGAGTATCCACCTCTCTCAATTTACACACATTCAAATAATAATCTGCCTTCCTATTTTTGTGTTGTGTTGCTGCTGGGCGAGTGTTTATTGCCCATCCCTAATTGCCCTTGCGGGGGAATTTTAAGATTCAACACATTGCTGTGGGTCTGGAGTCACATGTAGGCCAGACCGGGTAAGGACGGCCCGATTTCCTTCCCTTAAGGATTCATAGATTATCATAGAATTTACAGTGCAGAAGGAGGCCATTCGGCCCATCGTGTCTGCACCGGCTCTTGAAAGAGCACCCTACCCAAGGTCAACACCTCCACCCTATAACCCAGCAACCCCATCCAACACTAAGGGCAATTTGGACACTAAGGGCAATTTATCACCGCCATCCACCTAACCTGCACATCTTTGGACTGTGGGAGGGAACCGGAGCACCCGGAGGAAACCCACGCACACACTGGGAGAACGTGCAGACTCCGCACAGACAGTGACCCAAGCCGGAATCGAACCTGGGACCCTGGAGCTGTGAAGCAATTGCGCTATCCACAATGCTACCGCGCTGCCCTTAAAATGAGCTGTGCTGCTCATTAGTGAGCCAGTTGGGTTTTTACGACAAACGACCATGTTTTCGTGGTCACCGTTAAACTTTAAATTCCAGATTTTTATTGAATTCAAATGTGACCATTTGTACTGGTAAGATTTGAACTTGTGTCCCCAGGTTATTGCCTGGATTTCTAGTCCAGTGACAATGTAACTAACCCAGCACTTCCCCACTCACTTGTTAACTTTGTGAATCATGTACAAAGACCCCAAATCCCATTCGTGCACATTTCCTAGCCTCCATATTACAAAGAGAACAATTGTGTTAATTTTCTAGCCGTTTTTCCGACCTTCACTCTCTCGTCACTGACATGGCAGGTGGAATAGAACGTGTATTTCTGACTCCCGTTTCTGGTCTCGTCCAGATGTTGAAACCTCTTCTCAACATCCTATATATCGAACCCTTTCATAAGACCTTTATCAGCAAGGGACGCAGTGGCGGAGTCGTATTGTCACTGGACTAGTAATCCAGAGACCTAGACCTAGAATACTGGTCCAAATCCCAACCATGGCAGAACATGAACTTTGATTTCAATAATTATTTGGAATTAAAAGTCTAATGATGAACCAGGAGACCTTTGTCGTTTTTAGGGGGTGGGGGGGTGGGGGGGGTGGGGGGTGGGGGGGGGGGGGGGGGGGTGCGGTGGCGAACAAACCATCCTTGCCCAGTTGAGGCACGGTAGCACAAGTGGTTAGCATTGTAGCTTCACAGCACCAGGGACCTGGGTTCAATACCTGGCTTGGGTCACTGTCTGCGCAGAGTCTGCACGTTCTCCCCGTGTCTGCGTGGGTTTCCTCCGGGCGCTCCGGTTTCCTCCCCAGTCCAAAGGTGTGCAAGTTAGGAGATTGGCCATTGCTAAATTGCCCTTGGTGTCCAAAAAGGATACGTGGATAGGGGGGAGGTGTAGGCTTAAGTAGGATGCTCTTTCCAAGGGCGGTGCAGACTCGATGGGCCAAATGGCCTCCTTCTGCACTGTAAATTCTATGGAATGTGGTTGACTCTTAAAATGCCCGCTGCAATGGCTTAGCAAGCCACTCCATTCAAGGGCAATTGGGATGGGACAATAAATGCTGGCCTGGCCAGCGACGGCCACATCCCATAGAATCCCTACAGTGCAGAAGGAGGTCATTCGGCCCATCGAGTCTGCACTGACCTTCTGAAAGAGCACCCCACCTTTGGACACACCCCGTGAACAAATTCATCTCCTCCGTTTTTGTTTTTTTGAAGGACAAGTGTTGAAGGGCTCTGAGTTAATGCTAGGCAATAGAGATGACTGCTGCTCGCCACTTGTGATTCTGATCTAAACCGGCGGATCCAAGGGACGTGGAAGGAGATGTGAGCGATGGGAATCAGCCCGAGCTCCTGTTCCCCATTGTTGCTCAGTTGACTGATGCTGGAAATACAATGTTTGTTATCCTGGGGTTATACTGGCCTTCATCGTCAAAGCACAGTAGCACAAGTGGATAGCACTGTGGCTTCACAGCGCCAGGGTCCCAGGTTCGATTCCTGGCTTGGGTCACTGTCTGTGAGGAGTCTGCATGTTCTCCCCGTGTCTGCGTGAGTTTCCTCCGGGTGCTCCGGTTTCCTCCCACAGTCCAAAGACGTGCAGGTTAGGTGGATTGGCCATGATAAATTGCCCGAAGTGACCAAAAAGGTTAGAAGGGGTTATGGGGGTAGGGTGGAAGTGAGGGCTTAAGTGGGTCGGTGCATACTCGATGGGCTGAATGGCCTCCTTCTGCACTATGTTCTAGCACCTACCAGGACTCCATCTTGAAATGTGAACATGAAGTACAGTTTGTGGTTGGCACCAGGGGCATTATTGCCAGGCGTAATTGATTCCGACAGCGGAAATGGGGATGGAGGGAACAGGTGGAGGCAAAGAAACTATTAGGCGGAGAGAGGTGGGGAGTAGCGAAAGGAGCCTTTTTTTTTAGGCAAGGAAATGGCCACTCCCTGGCCTGCCCTGTCTTTGTAGGCCAGCCTTAAATTCTGTCAGTATTGACACCAGCAAGGGCCGAATGGCCTGTTTTTGCACCGTGTAACCTGCATTGCTGAAGTGACGATTCATTTTCTCCTTTTTTTTTTTTTTCCAGGATGTGTTCTTGATCTGCTTTTCATTGGTCAGTCCTGCCTCGTTTGAGAACGTCCGCGCCAAAGTAAGTGCCAAAACTTCTCTTATTTTTAAATAAAAGAAATTTTTTTTTAAAGAAAATCCAGTCGCTCTTTCGTTCTGCCAGCACCATCCTTCGTTCTTTTTTTAATCCAAAAGTTGCTCGTTTGGCTCCAACTGGGAAACGGGACAACCCCGGCTTCCTGGACGTCACCGCCCGATGCAGGGAATTTCATCCCAATCTTGCGGTGACCATTCCCCAGCTGGTTGGGATTTTGGCGCGTTTTGGTTTGGGAATGGCCGCCTCTGTTGGCCCAAACAGCGGCCGTGGCAACTTTGTGGACAGTGTTGGGTCTGCCTGCCGCCATGTTTTTGGCTCTCCAGAAATCCCCGGTTAGGGTTGGCCCTAATCCCTGGTGGCTTTTGCGCTCACTTGGAAGATATCCCAGACATGGAGTGTGGGATCCTAAGAATGTGAGGGTTTGGGAGGGAAGCATTTAGTCTTCCGGGCCTGCCTCTCTTTCGGGGGTGGGCGGGGGAGGGGACTGGTGGGGGGGGGGGGGGGGTGGAAGAGATCATGTGGGCGGCATGGTGACACCGTGGTTAGCACTGTTGCTTCACTGTGCCAGGGTCCCGGGTTCGATTCCCGGCTTGGGTCACTGTCTGTGTGGAGTCTACACGTTCTCCCCGTGTCTGCGTGGGTTTCCTCTGGGAGCTCCGGTTTCCTCCAAGTCCCAAAAGATGCGCTGTTAGGTAATTTGGACATTCTGAATTTTCCATCTGTGTAGGCGCCGGAATGTGGCGACGAGGGGATTTTCACAGTAACTTCATTACAGTGTTAATGTGAACCCACCTGTGGCAATAAAGATTATTATCTCCCTCACGCCCACATTCCTGGACGATAAACCATGTATTGTAACTTCCTTAGTACCTGAGAATCCATTCCCCTCCATCTTGAGTATTCCTGAACTGAACATCCAGAGCTCCGGAGTGGGGTAGAGAATTCCCAAAGATTCCGCTTTGAGGCAAGAGGATTTTCCTCTGCTCAATCCAGGAAATTTGTCTCCTTTATCCTGGGACCATGACCAATCCCTCCCCCCCCCCCCCCCCCCCTCATGATTGGGGAAACTTTTTTTTTCTCTGCATCAATCCTGTTGAGTCTTTTGGTCTGTTGCCGCTCAAAGCACGATGCATATGTACAAATCGTACAACAACGTGTGCAGGAGGCCATTCGGCCCATCGGGTCTGCACTGAATCTCTGAAAGAAGGACCTATCTAGGTCCCATCCCCCGCCTTATCCCCATAGCCCCACCTAATCGTTGGCCACTGAGGGACAATTTTAACATGGCCAATCCATCTGACCTGCACACATTTGGACTGTGGGAGGAAACCCACGCAGACACGGGGAGTGCGTGTAAACTCCTTGGCAGTCACCAAGGCCTAAATCGAACCGTGACACTGAGGCAGCAGTGCTAACCCCTGTTTGCGAAAGGTTCAACTCTATCCACCCCCCCCCCCCCCCGCAAACAATCCCATAAATCCTGGCATGCACTTGTAAACATTCATAAAGGTGTATAAAATTGAGCAATCAAAATACCTGCAGCATACTAAAGTTTGTTTTCAAAAAGTAAAATAATAAATATACAAACCCCTAGGAGGAATCGAGCACAACATGGGCTCAGTAATACAGCACTCTTTCTCACTCCAGCTATCCATGTGCATGTAATGACTAAAATGCTTGAATGTTTTCTTTTTGTCTTTTCATTACATCAAGCGTATGGACAATTTCTTGACTATTGCTGAAAAAAGAGACGTGTTGACAAAGTTTTTCATCTTGCACTCATCATGACAAACCAGAATGGCAAATTTCAAACCCGCTCGTAACTTGGACCATTTACCGAAGCCGCAATTATTCACATGCAAACAAAAGGAAGATGTTCAAGGCTGGTGCCTTTTTTCAAATTAACCTGGGAGCTTGGAGACTATATCGCTTCTTCACGGGCATGCCACAGCCAAGCCTAGTTGACATGCCAACCAATTGGTAATGGTTTTTTTTCTCCTGTCATAATCTTTTGAAATTTGGCATTCTTGCATTTGTCCTGATGAGTGCAAGGTGAAAAGCTTTGACAACATGTCTCTTTCAGCACTATTCAAGTTCTGTACAACCAAACAACAATCCAACTACTAGTGACAATTTACCACGGTTCCAAAATCTCTAGGATTCAACAACCATGTTTAGTTTTGAGATATTGAATTTGACTGGAATGGGAAACTTCATTCTGGTTTTGGAAGGGGTGGCATTCTGTGCCTTGGTTTTAGAAGAGTGTTTCACTCTGATTTTTTTTTTTGTTTTGCCTGCGAGAACATCTTGCCAACCCCCCAAGTGCCAAAGATAAGACCTTGAACACCGAAACCCAAGCCGCTTACTACTGCAACCTACGGCAAGCTGGGGAGATGTGACGCCTGTATGGAGTTTGCACGTTCTCCTCGTATCTGCGTGGGTTTCCCCTCTGGGTGCTCCAGTATTCTCCCACAGTCCAGGCTTAGGTGAGGTTATGGGGATAGGGCTGGGATATGGGCTGAGAATAGGGTGCTCTTTCAGAGGGTCGGTGCAGACTCAATGGGCCGAATGGCCTCCTTCTGCACTGTGTAGGGGTTCTATGGTTCGCTGACTTGTTATGTTCTTCTCGCAGTGGTATCCTGAGGTGCGGCACCACTGTCCTAGTACTCCAATAATCCTCGTAGGCACCAAACTGGATTTGAGGGACGACAAAGATACCATCGAGAAACTCAAGGAAAAGAAGCTGGCGCCTATCACCTACCCACAAGGACTGGCCATGACAAAGGAGATTGGTATGTTTGTTTCTTTGGGGAAATTTACTGGCTATTCAACAAGTGCAACTTGGTGAGGTTTTTGGTAATCGCCATATCCCCTATAGTAGGCATTGTCAAACTCAGGGGCGCGACCCGCGGGTGGATTGCGGGAGGGTCGTGGAGCCGTCCATCGCTCCCGGTCGCGCAAATCCACGCGCAGCAGCCAGCTTTTGATAATGCCGGCTGCGAGCAGCCTTCAAACTGGCCAGGATAAGATTTTTTTTTTTTTTTAAATGCGGCCGCACTGCGCATGCGTGCCTGATCATCGGTGCGCATGCGCAAAACTATGCGCATGCGCACCGATGATCGGGCACGCGTGCGCAGTGCGGCTGCATTTTTAAAAAAAAATATATATATATATGTTTGCAGCCTTTTTTTTTCCAAGTTCGGGGGGCCAAAGGGACCCGAAACCATTTCCTCCATTTTTGTCGACAACAAACAAGGTAAGAAAAAATGGTGGGCCGCGAAGGTCGGCCGGTGTGGGTTGCGAAGGTCGGCGGGCATGGGTCGCGAAGGTTGGCAAGTTGGTAAAAATGGGTCCCTGGAAAAAAGTTTGAAAAACACTGCCCTATAGAATCAAAAAACTTGTCTTTTTATATTTCATCTTTTCAATGTAGTAAAATAACCCATAGTGTTTCACGTGAGTGCTTTCAAGGAAGGTGAGCAATGTAGGGAGGCCCCTTGAACCTCCAACACACCTACACAGCAAGCGGGAGTCCAGTATTCCCCTGACAGTGCTGCCCCCATCATGGAATGATGGCAACAACGCTTTACCCTATTTAATGTAAAACCATTGTCAAACAAAATGCGACACTGAGCCTCCTAGAGAGACGAGCAAAGATTTGGTGAGCGTGTCGGAGAGAAGTGGTGAGGTTTAGGGAGGAGGTTCCAGAACCTAGGGCCTCCAACGCTGTAAGAGTGCTGAAAACGGAGGGTGCGCAAGAGTCCAGATCTGGAGGATCACCGAGGTCTCGAGTGTTGAAGGGCTGGAGCAGGTCACAGCGATGGGACAGCTCCAGTCCACGGAGAGGTTTGAATACCCCAAGCTTATCCTCCGCACAAAATGCACGTTGTCAGTAGGGTTAGTTACTTGATCGGAATGAATAATTAAAAGGGGCATTTTCATTGCAGTTCCTCATTCTTCAAGTGCTCATCAGAATTGTTAGCAAAGGTGACAGATATTCTCAGATCCCTCGCTGTTCATCTGATCAGAAAAGGAGAGGGACCAATTTCTTGGTGTGTTCCCGGAATAAGATTGCGCATAATTGCAGTTCTGCCTTTTCGATGACCTTCTGGTTGACTATCTGGCTCCCTCGAGCCTCGCACTTGCACTACACTTGAGTGTGGATTCATTGCAAGTATTCAAACAGGAACTGGGCAAGTTAACCATCTCGACCGTGTCCGCCATGGCGCTGTGGTTAGTGCACTTGCGTCTGGGTTAAAAGGTTGTGGGTTCAAATGCCATTTCAGAACTTGAGCACAGAAATCTCTGTGTGAACCCTCCGGAGCAGTATCGAGGGAGTGCTGCACTGTCGGGGAGGGGGTGCCACCTTTTTGGATGAGGCGTCAAACTGAGATGCTGTCTTTCCCCTCAGGCAGTCTTGTGTAAGATCCCGTGGCACTTTCAGAGAAGAATAGGGAATTCTCGCCGGTGTCCTGACCAATATATCGGGCAGCACGGTAGAACAGTGGTTAGCACTGTTGCTTCACAGCGCCAAGGTCCCAGGTTCGATTCCCAGCTTGGGTCACTATCTGTATGGAGTCTGCACGTTCGCCCCGTGTCTGCGTCTCCCTCCAGGTGCTCCGGTTTCCTCCCGCAAGTCCAGAAAAGACGAGCTTGTTAGGTGAATTGGACATTTTGAATTCTCCCTCTGTACCTGTTGAAGAAATTATGCAAATATGTCAACATTGCCTCCGTGGCCCCAGCCACTTAACAATCAGGTGCCTATCATGCGTCCATTCCCCTTACATTATAACCCACCCTTTGCTGCTGAGGACACTAATGTACGAAAAATGTGTTGATCATAAGGAGGGAATTGTAGAAGGGAGTTTAGTTGGCGGATTAGTTGCCTTAATACTCTGTATTCATTTTAACCGGCTGCTTGACTATATTTCATGGAAATAGGCACTTGGGAAAGCATGATGGATATTTAGCCTTATTTTTAGTCAAGACGTTCTGTATGAAACAGTCGGACGGTCGTACAATGTAAACAAGCACATAGCTGCACATTGTTTTGCTGACAGCCGACAATTATTATTTTTCTTAGGCGAGGAACTCTAGGCCCATTATTAAACTCTAACTCTGGCCTGCTCGCTTTTCTGCTAATCTAAAGAAAGCCTTTTCTCCTAGATATTGCTTACTGTATCATATAAATTGCTTGCCTTGCTTCTGTAAAGCGGGGACATTTGGAATGACTGTGGTCTCTCTCCAATCCCCCCACGAACTTAGTGTTAAATAAAGGACCTTTGGCGAAAACTCGAAGTGCTGACTTATAATTTCTTCACCAGTACCCGAACAGGCGCCGGAATGTGGCGACGAGGGGCTTTTCACAGTAACTTCATTGCCGTGTTCATGTAAGCCTACTTGTGACACTAAAGATTGTTGTTATTACCTTTGGGTTGTGGGGGTGAAACCGACGCAGACACGGGGAGAATGTGCAAACTCCACACGGACAGTGACCCAGGGTCGGGATTCGAACCCGGGTCCTCAGTGCTGTTGGCAGCAGTGCTAACCACTGTGCCACGTGCCGCCCTTAATTCATCGTTCTCCTCCAATAGCAGTACCAAGCTAGAGACCGCCTCCATCAGTGAGCAGTAGTAATAATGGAGTCATGGGTAACTTGGTCCTCCCACCTCTGAAATGCAGGAATGGGGAACCAATTAACGGAAGCCGAACACAGAGCTTTTTTTGCCAGAGCATTGCACAAGAAACAATTGCCCAACACTTGTGGAATTTTACTGGGTCGGTTTTCCCCATGTGTTGCCAAGAAGTCCGGGTTAGCAGAAACAAAAGTAGTTGGGTTATTTATAAAAATCTTTTTGCTTGTGCGCTCTGAAAGGGCTAAAAGTCGCGTGGGGAGAGAGTGAAATCAATTGGGTTGTTCTTCAGAGATTTGGTGCAGGCATAATGAAAGGTAAGATTTTCATGTTGAAAAACACCTTTCGTAACCTCCAGGCATCTCTGCGCCCTTGCTGGCCAATGGAGTATTGTTAGTGTGGGCGCTGTTGTAATGGAGGGAACTCAACGGCCAATTTGTGCGCAAACAGCAGTGTGATCATGGCCAGATTTGAGGGATGAATGTTGGCCAGGACATCAGAGAGCACTTCCCTACTCTTTGAAATAGTGCTGTGGGATCTTGCCTCCCATCCAAGCAAGCAGATTAGGGTCTTGGTTTAATGTCTTATCCAACAAAGATATTGGTCCAAAAAGATGACGCCTTGTAGCCTTCCCCCAGTACAGCACTGGGAGTGTTTAGCATCAATTTCTTCTGAAAATGAAAATCGCTTATTGTCACAAGTAGGCTTCAAATGAAGTCACTGTGAAAAGCCCCTAGTCGCCACATTCCGGTGCCTGTTCGGGGAGGCTGGTACGGGGAGGCTGCCCTTGTGGGATGCATTGTAAACCCTGAACCTTGATGCCAACCGAGCCATGGCTGGCCCACGGGAGAATAGTTAGGTTTGCAAGGTAATTGGCTGCACGGTGGCGCAGTGGTTAGCACTGCTGTCTCACGGCGCTGAGGTCCCTGGTTCGATCCCGCTTCTGGGTCACTGTCCGTGAGAAGTTTGCATGTTCTCCCCGTGTTTACGTGGCTTTCGCCCCCACAACCCAAAGATGTGCAGGTTAAGTGGATTGGCCACGCTAAATTGCCCCTGAATTGGAAAGAATTAATTGGGCACTCTAAATTTATTTTAAAAAAAAGGTTTGCAAGCTAATTGCTACCGGCGATGCCTTCACTCTTCAATGTTGGTTGTGCCGTCGAGATTTCTGTCTCTTCCCTGCCCCAGGTTGATTGCTTTTCAGCTGATTGCACTGTGGCATTGGAAGAAAATGGGTGTCTTGCTGGCTGGTGATTGAGCCACGAGAGAGAACCAGCAGAGGGCTGTGAATTGGTACAGCCCACATCAGGTCCGTGAGTTTAATTGTAACTTGAGAGTGCAAGTTGTGAAAGGACAGCGGACCAGCACATCCGTGTAGTGGTCAGGAACGCCCGTACTGCAGCTTTTAGGTGCACGACTCGATTCGACCACTTGCAGTCCAGCTCCTCTCGAGGCCCGAGTGACTAAAATACATTTATACCTCGATTTCTAACTTCGTTCACAAAAGATAAAAGCAAATTACTGCGGATGCTGGGATCTGAGACCTAAAACAGAAAATGCCGGAGAATCTCGGCTGCTCTGACAGCATCTGTGGAGAGAGAAGGGAGTGTGGGCAGCACGGTGGTTAGCACAGTTGCTTCACAGCGCCAGGGTCCCAGGTTCGATTCCCGGCTTGGGTCACTGTCTGTATGGAGTCTGCACCTTCTCCCCGTGTCTGCGTGGGTTTCCTCTGGATGCTCCAGTTTCCTCCCACGGTCCAAAGATGTTTAGGTTAGGTGGATTGGCCGCGCTAAATTGCCCTTGGTGTCCAAAAAGGCTTGGGTGGGGTTAGGGGGATAGGGTGGAGGTGTGGGCTTGGGTAGGGTGCTCTTTCTAAGGGCCAGTGCAGACTTGATGGGCTCTTTGGCTTCCTCCTTCTGCACTGTAAATTCCATGAGTCTGGATGACTTTGTCAAAGCTGGAATTGGGGTCAGATTTATACTGTGGCGTGGAGTAGTGCAGCTGGATAGAGGGCCCGTGATAGGGGGAGAATGACAAAGATATTGTGGGCAGAAGGATAAAGGGGATGTGATTAAGATTAAGAAGGGTGCTAAAGAGAGGAGTGTGTCAAAGGACAACTAGGAACAGAGAACGGGGTGGGGGGGGGGGGGGGTGTGGGGACATGGTGACGGGACCAATGGTGAGGGGCAAACTCCATGTTGAGTCCAGACGTGGACTTGACATGAGTTCAACAACTTTCACCCCTCCACCTTCACCCCATTTTTATTTCTATCATTTTATTTTCATTTTTTCCATTGGTCCGTTTCCCCTCACCATTGTCCATCTTTCATAGAGACTTATAAAATTCTAACGGGACTGGACAGGGTAGATGCAGGTAAGATGTTACCGATGGTGGGGGTGTCCAGAACCAGGGGTCACAGCCTGAGGATTCAGGGTAAACCATTTCGGACAGAGATGAGGTGACATTTCTTCACCCAAAGAGTGGTGAGCCTGTGGAATTCATTACCACAGGAAGTAGTTGATGCCAAAACTTTGAATATATTCAGGAGGCGGCTGGATATCGCACTTGGGGACGATGGGATCAAAGGCTATGGGGAGAAAGCAGGATTAGGCTATTGAGTTGGATGACCAGCCATGATCGTGATGAATGGCGGAGCAGGCTCGAAGGGCCAAAAGGCCTCCTCCTGCTCCTATCTTCTATGTATCTATGACTCATTTTCATGGCGCAAACGTCTCCACAAGGATTGGAAACTTGGATTCCTGATCTTGTTCTATCCCATTAATAACAAACTTGTGTAGCATCTTTCAAAGATGTGAAAGGTGCTTTACTGGCGGATGTTAAAACACACTGGGCCACATGAGTTACACAGATAACTAAAAGCATGGTCAAAGAGGTAGGCTTTAAGAGCATGCCAATAACTCGAGGGCACAGATTCAAAATAATGTGCAAAAGGGGTAGAATTGATGTGAGGAAGAATTCTTTCACCCAGAGGCTGGTGGAGGCAGGTTCAATCGAGGTAGTCAAAAGAGAATTGGATTGCTGTCGGAACCGCAAGGTTACGGGGATGGGGCAGGGGAGTGGGACTGGGTGGAATATATTTTTCTTTCACCCCACGGAGAGCCAGTACAGAGTCGATGGGCCCAACGTGGGCCGTCTGCAAGATTCCCGGATTGAGTGCCTCCAGGGAGGAAAGAGATGGGGGAAGGGAGGTAATATGGCGGGCCAGGATAAAGCAGGCACGGTCACCAATGATGGGAGAGTTTGCAAGAGGCCAGAATT
The DNA here is from genome assembly GCF_047496885.1 of Scyliorhinus torazame. Taxonomy (NCBI): domain Eukaryota; kingdom Metazoa; phylum Chordata; class Chondrichthyes; order Carcharhiniformes; family Scyliorhinidae; genus Scyliorhinus; species Scyliorhinus torazame. Next base: position 23,217,748 of record NC_092735.1, on the reverse strand, counting down.
GGAGGAGCACCGATATGTCTGAGGGTTATGTGGGTCTGGAGGAAATTCGAGATCAGGATGGACACTGCCATGGAACCATAACCCGAGCTAAAATCCAGGAGCGCAGGGCTGATGGGGGATTGGGACTTTGTGTCGATGGAAGAGCTGTTTAATAGGCACATAAGAATGAGGTGCCAGGGTAGGCCATCGGAACCTGAACCATGCCATTCAACAGCTAATCTTACCATCTCCCATTATCCCATACTGCCTTTCGGGGCCGGTTTAGCTCCGTTGGCTGGACAGCAGGTTCATGATCTGAAGCGAGGCCTACAGCGCGGGTTCAATTCCCATACCGGCTGAGGTTATTGATGAAGGCCCCGCCTTCTCAACCTCGCCCATCGCCTGAGGCGTGGTGACCCTCGGGTTAAATCACCACTAGTCCGCTCTCCCCCCTCAAAGGGGAAAGCGGCCTACGGTCATCTGGGACGATGGCGACTTGACTTGTTTTTTAACTACTTTTGATATCTAAAAATATATTAACCTCTATGTTGGGTGAATTGGACATTCTGAACTCTCCCTCCGTGTACCGAACAGACGCCGGAATGTGGCGACGAGGGGATTTTCACAGTAACTTCATTGCAGTGTTAATATAAGCCTGCTTGTGACACTAATAGAGATTTATTTTGAAAATAGTCACAGTGGGAGAATCCACAACCCTCGGGATTAGGGAACTTCCAAGGATCCACAGTGAAGAACGTTTTCTCCACTCAGTCCTGAATGGCCGACCCCTTTATTCTGGGTCTGTGGCTCCATTTTCCAGGTTGAATTTCATACGAATTTCGATTAGATCACTGCTCCTGGAAATATCGGGCTGGTTTACTCAATCTCCTGTCGTGAACTTCCTTTTTATTTTTCTCGTTCTGTGGCATGATGGCCGTCCAATAATTTGAGCTCGGTCAATCAGTACGCTCTCTCTTCAATGTGCGATTGACGCACAAAAGACTTCTGGGGTTTGATTGCCAATCTGCTGCCAACACGTGGGGTGCCGCGACGGGTCCTTGTACCCAAGGCCCCCCGGCCGTTATCCAGTGAAGCTATCGGGTTGTACTTGTATGTGGATGTTTCCAAGGGCAGGATTGGGCCTGGCTGTAATTTCTGCATCAGCCACCAGATGGTGACCCGACAACATTCAACATTGAACGGCGGGGGGTGGGGGAGGGGGGGAAACCCCTTTGGTAAAACGCTGGAGATTGTTATTGGTCGAACCTCTTTTTGGGAGTGGCACAATGGTTGGCACTACTGTCTCATGGCGCCAGGGACTCGGGTTCAATTCCGGCCTCGGATGACTGTGTGGTGCTCGCACCTTCTCCCCGTATCTGCATGGGTTTCCTCCGGGTGCTCCGGTTTCCTCCCACGGTCCAAAGATGTGAAAGTTGGGTGATTTGGCCACGCTAAAATTGCCCCTTAGTGTCCAAGAGGTTAGGTGGGGTTACTGTTTCACAGGGTCAATGCAGACTCGATGGGCTGAACGGCCTCCTTCTGTCCATTCTAAGAGAATAGTGGGGAATTTTGTTTTGTTGGGGGATGGACTGTTGCTGACTTAATGACGGGAGCTTTATGCTCCTATGTCCTCATTCAGTACAGGAAGTTGACGTGCTTAAAGTGTTGTAATCCAGTGTTTGGAACCAGCCAATGTCTCACCCTGCTTCCGTTTACGCAGTTTATGGATTTAACCACAACACCATTTCCTTCGCTGTTCACTCTGCACCACCAGCATGCAGAAAGATCGCTGTAGTGCAGATACTGGCCACTAGGCCTGTCCAATACATACCTTTTCCCTCCAAAGGAAGTAATGTCAAACCTGTTTAGAGCACTGGTTCAGTCTCTGCGGGAGTGCCGTGTCCAGTTCTGGGCAACAGGCTTTGCAGAGGATGTGATGCGCGAGGCAGGTTTTTTTACGCAGCGGGTGGTGAGTGTCTGGAACGCGTTGCCAGGGGAGGTCGCGGAAGCAGATACATTAATGGCGTTCAAAAGGCATCTCGACAAATACATGGATAGGATGGGTATAGAAGGATACTGCACAAGGAAGTGCTGAGGGCTTTGGCAAGATTGGTATCATGACTGGTACAGGCTTGGAGGGCCTGTTCCTGTGCTTTATTGTTCTTGTTCTTTGAAGGCACTAGTAGGAGTGCAGAAAAGCTTCACAGAATGGTTCCGGGGGTCTCACAGAATCACACTGTGCAGAAGAGGCCCTACAGCCCATTGGAATCTGCACCGACACATGGAAAAATACCTGACCTGCCTACCTAATTCCATTTGTCAGCACTAGGCCCATTGCCTTGAATGTTAATATGTTGGGCCAAGTGCTCATCCAGGTAAATTTGAAAGGATGGGAGGCAGCCCACCTCTACCACTGTCCCAGGCAGTGCATTCCAGACCGTCCCCACCTCTCTCTGGGTAAAAAAGATTTTCTCTCATTTCTCTTCCCACCCCCGACCCCTCACCTTGAACTTGTGTCCCCTCGTGACTGATCTTCAACAAAGGGGAACAGCTACCCTATCCACCCTGCCCATGCCCCTCATAATTTTGTACACCTCGATCAGCTCGGCCCTCTGTCATCTCTGCTCCAACGAAAACAACCCAAGCCCATCCAACCTCTCTTCATAAGGAACTTCAGTTATGTCGATTATTTGGAGAATTTGTGACTGTTTTCCTTTGAGATGAGGTCAGGGTGGGGAACTTGATAAGAGGTGCAAGAGTCCTTCCTGTCTATTTCCCTTGTTCCCATTTCCTGTGTATTGTTATTTTTGCTCTGTGGACCCGTATTCGGAATATGTCTTTAAAGAGAGGACCCTAGGTGAAGCAGCCAGCTAGTCAGGATATTACGCTCCAGGATTGGTATTTTGGAGAGGAGAAAAGAGACTCGTTGGCGCCAAGTGAATCTTGGGAGCCGATTGTGGAGGAAGGTGGTTCGATTGGCTAACTGGTAACCTATGGGTTGCCCAGGGACCGTGTTCTGCCTGACAACAGTCAGTGGTTGGTTCCTGTGCAATGCTTTTTTGAGAGAAAGTGGCAGATGGGTTTAGACCTTGAAAGGGAAGCTCGCTCTCGCTCTCGCTCTCCCGCTCTCGCTCTCTCTATCTTCAACCCCCCCCCCACCGCCCCCCCCAGTATCTTTACTGAAAATTTGAAATGATTTTGGATTACAGAGCAGACAACCTTGCCAGAGAAAACAATAAAGCTTAGAAGGAAGAAGTGCCAAAACAAAGGCTGGAACTCTAGAAAGACATTAAAGATCCTTTTGTTGATATTTTCATTACCCCGCTGACATCCTTTTACGTTTTGTCAGTTTACAAAGAACAAAGAAATGTACAGCACAGGAACAGGCCCTTTGGCCCTCCAAGCCCGTGCTGACCATGCTGCCCAACTAAACTAAAATCTTCTACACTTCCTGGGTCCGTATCCCTCTATTCCCATCCTATTCATGTATTTGTCAAGATGCCCCTTAAATGTCACTATCATCCCTGCTTCCACCACCTCCTCCGGCAGCGAGTTCCAGGCACCCACTACCCTCTGTGTATATAAAAAAAAAACTTGCCTCGTACATCTACTCTAAACCTTGCCCCTCTCACCTTAAACCTATGCCCCCTAGTAATTGACCCCTCTACCCTGGGAAAAAGCCTCTGACTATCCACTCTGTCTATGCCCCTCATAATTTTGTCGACCTCTATCAGGTCGCCCCTCAACCTTCGTCGTTCCAGTGAGAACAAACAGAGTTTATTCAACGGCTCCTCATAGCTAATGCCCTCCATACCAGGCAACATTCTGGTAAATCTCTTCTGCACCCTCTCTAACGCCTCCACACTCTTCTGGTAGTGTGGCGACCAGAATTGAACACTATACTCCAAGTGTTGCCTAAATAAGGTTCTATACAGCTGCAACATGACTTGCCAATTCTTATACTCAATGCCCCGGCCAATGAAGGCAAGCTTGCCGTATGCCTTCTTGACTACCTTCTCCACCTGTGTTGCCCCTTTCAGTGACCTGTGGACCTGTACACCTAGATCTCTCTGACTTTCAATACTCTTGAGGGTTCTACCATTCACTATTATTTTCGTATTGAATAATAATAGGGTCACATTTTTCAAACCTGATGAGACTGTGGATTATTGGTGTTTCCAAATAAAATCTAAATTTTCCGGGACAAGTGGGGGATGGAATTGACCGCGCACCAGCCCAGGGGGCCGTGACGCCCATTATTTTTATTTTCATTTTCCAAGGACTAGTCCGGATCTGAAGATTGCCAAATGGTCCTGTCTCGTGCAGTCCTTTTTTAAAAACTTTTGCTCGTTCCTGATGAATCTGGATGCTTTCTGACTCTATATTGCTTGAGCCGTGTTGGCCCCGGGCTCGCCCCCTGTCCTCTTGAGTGCAGCCAGGGTTAGATCACCACCTGGTGGCTGGAGTTGAACATGACTACACGGCCTGCGATTCTGGTGGTACCATTAGCTGACTGCAGTTAGTGCTGAGGGTTGGCAGCCTTCGCCATAGTTGAGGCGAATTCTGATGTTTACGACTGAAAGAATATTCGTTAAGGGGTCTTTGGTGACTATTGTACATCATTAATCTCAGATCTGAGCTGAGATGGCACTAGTTTCCATTTGTGTAACCGATTTTGTGCAGTGTTTCAAAATATCCACTCCAGGCTCCTAGCTCTTTCCATAGTTTAAAATTTTTTTTTACTGAATCTTCACCCAAACTTAATAAATCCTGCACAGCGAGCGTAGATCGGCGACCAGACTTTTATAATCAAACACCGAACAATTGAACACTTCCTGGTGGTTAACTCTGCTGCCTCGCAGCGCCAGGGATCCAGGTTTGATTCCGACCTTGGCTGACTGTCTGTGGAGTTTATGCGTTCTCTCTGTGTCTGCATGGGTTTGCTCCCGTTTCCTCCCACTGTCCATAAGATATGAAGGTTAGGTGGGGTTGTGGGGGACAGGGTGGCGCAGTGGGTCGAGGTGGGGTGCTCTTTCTGAGGGCTGGCCTAGGCTCGATGGCCAAATGTCCACCTCCTGCACTGTAGGGATCCATGAAATAAAGAAGCTACAGTGACTCCACCTTCAGGGGTTAGGGAAGGGGGGGGGAGTGGACTTTCGATAAAACTGAAACAAGAGCAGGGTGTTGCCAAAACCAAATGACAGCCCCGCTTGATTGGCACCCCTTCCTCAAACATTCCCTCCCTCCACCCCCGACGCACAGTGGCAAACGTGCATACCTCCTGCAAAGATGCACTGCTGAAACTTGCCAAGGCTCCTTCCCAACCCGCGACCTAACCATCCAGAAGCACGAGGGCAGCGGATACATGGGAACACCACCACGTGCAAGTTCCCCCTCAAGTCGCGCACCATCCTGACTTGGAAATATATCGGCCGTCCCTTCACTGTCGCTGAGTCAAAATCCTGGAACTCCCTCCCTAACAGCACAGTGGGTGTACCTACGCCACAGGGGCTGCAGCGGTTCAGGAAGGCTGCTCCACCGCCACTTTGAGGGCAATTGGTGATGGGCAATAAATGTCAGCTGCACCCAAATCTCAAAATAAAAGTTCAACATTTTTTTTTTAATTGAAGCGCTAACTTTGCAAACTTTTCTACTTTAGTTAGCATGGACTAGACCAACGCAATTTGAACTGAAATGGGTCTCTTCCACTTGAGCCCTACAAGACTTGACATTGAAATGGTGTCTTTCCATCATGCATTACAAAGCTGTATCATAGAATTTATACAGTAAGAAGTCTTACAACACCAGGTTAAAGTCCAACAGGTTTGTTTCAAATCACTAGCTTTCGGAGCACTGCTCCTTCCTCAGGTGAATTCCTGGATTCACCTGAGGAAGGAGCAATGCTCCGAAAGCTAGTGATTTGAAACAAACCTGTTGGACTTTAACCTGGTGTTGTAAGACTTCTTACTGTGCATCTCTCCAGTCCAACGCTGGCATCTCCACATCATAGAATTTACAGTGCAGAAGGAGGCCATTTGGCCCATCGAGTTGTAGTGTAGTTCACCCAGTGTAGTTCAAGGAGGTTTTGTTTGAGACTTTCTGTGCTGTAGGTTGAAGCCAAGAAATTCTCGTCTTGGTTTTCAAATCCATCGCTCCTCTTTTATCCCTGCAACCTCTTTTTGTGATCCTCTGTTTTCTGTATTCCTCCAATTCCAGTTTTCATGGCCGCGCTATTGGTAGCCACGTCCTCCGCTGCCTGTGGGTCCCAAACTTCGGAATTCCTGACCTCCACCTTTTTTTCCTTAACGGAGCTCCTCCTATCCTACCTCTCCGCCCGGCTTTGGTTGCTGCCCTGAAAATAATCGGAAATGGAAACAAAGTACTGGGAAAACTCAGCAGATCTGGCAATATGTGTGGAGGGAGAAACCAGAGGAGTCGATGTTTCCAGTCTGTATACGAGTGTCTCTCAGAGCAGCTCTGTGGAAGGGGCATGTGGACTCGAAGCATTAACTCTGTTTCTCTCTCCACAGATTCTGCCATGTCGGCTGAGATTTTGCGGCACTGTGTTTTTATTGAATCATAGAACCTCTACTGTGCCGAAGGAGGCCCATCGATTCTACACTGACCCTCTGAAAGAGCACCTACCTAGTTCCACTCCCCCACCCTATCCCTGTAGCCCCAACTAACCTGCACATCATTGGTCCATGGGAGGAAACCGGAGGAAACCCACGCAGACACGGGGAGAACGTGCAGACTCCGCACACTCACCCGAGGCTGGAATTGAACCCGGGTCCTTCTAGTATAATATGTGGCATAAATATCAAATATTGTTTGGCACACTTCCTGTTGGGATGTGTTACTGTATTCAGGGTGCTAATTGGTGGTGGTTGTTGTTTGACCCTCTTGCTCTTTCCCCCCCCCCCCCCCCCCCCCCCGCCGAAATTCGCTACAATTCCGGGCACTGGGTGGGTAATGGTACATTCCTATTGGAAGGGAATGGGCGTTTGATCATTCACTGGCATTTAACCAAGTGAAGGAGGGAAAAAGATGTGCAGGTTAGGTGGATTGGCTATGCTAAATTGCCCTTAGTGTCCAAAATTGCCCGTAGTGTTGGGTGGGGTTGCTGGGTTATGGGGATAGGGTGGAGGTGTGGACCTTGTGTAGGGTGCTCTTTCCAAGAGCCGGTGTAGACTCGATGGGCCGAATGGCCTCCTTCCGCACTGTAAATTCTATTAAAGGGATTCGGGGATATGGTGTACGGGTCGGAAAGTGGAGCTGAGTCCACAAAGATCAGCCATGATCTCATTGAAAGGTGGAGCAGGCTCGAGGGGCCAGATGGCCTACTCCTGTTCCTAGTTCTTACGTTATGTTCTAAAACTGGGAAAATGTAATGGCTGCTTTCCAGACTGACCGAATGGTTACAGCAGAGAAATGGGCCATTCGGGCCATCCTGTCTGTATGAACATTGCACCTGGTGCCATGTCATGATATGCACTTACGCACATAATGAGATACAGACAGGCAGTGACAGACACCCTGTACAGCCAATCAACACACAGGACAGAACACAACCAATCACCAGACCGAGCACTAGAGGGGGGTTTCCCACTATAAAACACACGAGGCATCAGCACTCCGCCTCTTTCCACTGGCGACAACTGTAGTGACAGTCAGGGTGTATTTATCAGTTAGCACCTTCTACACGTGGCTCATTCCACTGGCGACAACTGTAGTGACAGTCAGGGTGTATATATCAGTTAGCACCTTCTACACGTGGCTCAGAGCTAGTCTGGTCTAGTTAGTTGTAGTTAGTACAGTTAGAGTAGAAGAGTGTCAACCCACAGCAAGCTGTGTGCACTGTTACAGAAGTTCAATAAATCGTATTGAACGATTTTAAGTTTGGTGTCTGCTTTCCCAGTACAACTGCATCCAGTTGAAGTCCGTGTTACCCCAGGGTGAATAACATGGCAGTGCCCTTCTTCTCTTAACCCTACACATTCTTCCTTTTCAAATAATGGTCCTTGAAAATCTCGATTGAACCTGCCAACAGCACTCTCGGGCAGTGTCTTCCAGATCCTAACCACTCGCTGAGCGAAAAGGCATCTCCTCCTGTCTCCATTGCTTCTTTACCAATTACTTTGAATTTGTGCCCCTCGTTCTCTACTCTCTCACCAGTAGGAACAGTTTCTCCCTATCTTCTCTGTCCGGACCCCCCTCATGATTTTGGAACACCCCTATCAAACCTTAATTAAACCTTCCTTTGTCGAGGTGTCTGCTGATGTTTCTCTCTCTCCACATTTTGTTTGAAAAAGGTTCCATGAGGTACCTTGAGTGCTCTGCGCTCACGCAGCGAGGTCTGAAGACTGTGTTTGACGAGGCCATCCGTGCGGTGCTGTGCCCAGCCCCCGAAGAAAGGAAGAAGAAGAGGTGTATGCTGCTGTAAAGGTATTTGTCGTATCACCAGGGTACGCGCGGGCGTAGACGGTTCAGAGGGTTGCGGGGCTGGAGGAGGCTATAGGGAGAAGGGGAGGGAGCACGGGGCGGGGGGTGGGTGGGAGGGGAGGGGGGAAGAATGTCTGTCTCAAAGTGCCTTATAGCCAGTGAAGTGTTTTAAGTATAGTCACTGTTGTCATGTGGGAAATATGGCAGCCAGTTTGCACACAGCAAGATCCCACGAAACAGGATAATGACCGGGAAACGGTATTTTGTGATGTCGGCTGAGGGAATAAATATTGGCAAGTACGCCAAGGCGCTAACTCCCCTGCTCCTCGGGGCAGCACGGTGACAAAGTGGTCAGCACTGCTGCCTCACGGCGCCGAGGTCCCAGGTTGGATCCCGGCTCTGGGTCACCGTCCGTGTGGAGTTTGCACGTTCTCCCCGTGCCTGCGTGAGTTTCACCCTCTCAACCCTAAAGATGTGCAGGGTAGGTGGATTGGCCACGCTAAATTGCCCCTTAATTGGAAAAAATTAATTGGGTGCTCTAAATTTGTTAAAAAAAAAAAAAAATACCGTCCCCTGCTCCTCTTTGGGATGCTGACCGTGGAATCTTTCGCGCCCACCCGAGGGAGGGGGTGTGTGCAGATGGGGCGCGCACGCCCATCCGAGAGGGGGGTGTGGGCAGATGGGGACTTGGTTTAAGGTTGCACCTCCGACAGTGCTGCGCTGGAATGTCTTGCTATTTGCAAATTGGACGCCATGTCCCCCAGGTTACAAAGGTGGCTGCATATTAGAAAGCTGTCAAAAGAGCCCTATAAATGCAAACCTTTTCTTTCAGTTTAAAATTGCCCATGTCTCAATTTGCAGCAAGGTCCCAATCCCTCTGCTGACCTACACTTGCTCCCGGTCAAGAAATGCTTTTGATTTTTAAAATTCTTGTCCTTGATTTAAAAAAAAAAACCTTCGATGCTCGTGTCTTGCCCAGACTTAAAAGGTGAGAGTACCTCCTGCAGAGCCGTGACTGACACGGTTGGTGGTGATGACTTTCAGCTTCCTGACACTCACGCCCACGCAATCACCTCCCCACAGGGCAGGGTTAAAAGGAACCTTCCGGTTGCTATGACTGGCAGGCACCCTCTTGCGGTGACTCTGAGCCTGTGACGAGCGGGCGGGTGGATGGGTGGGTTTGCGGGCGAGGAGGGAATGACTGACTGGGCTTGAGGGATGATTCCAGGCCCTGGTGGCTATCCTGTGTCAGCGCAGCACCTCCTCCGTCCTAACTCGTCCGTTTCTCTCTCCATCTTTTAGCTGCAAAGCGGCCTTGTCTTCCAGATTCAGCTACAGGAATGTACCAAAAGGATTTAGTTGGAGCCCAGTGTACCGGATTAATGATGCAATCTTTGTAAGATATTTTGGGGATGTAACAATACGGTTTTAATTCCTTTTTAAAAAAAAAAATACAATTATTTTTGCTGTCTTTTGTTTTTGTAAATTGTGTGTCCAGACCCCCAAAAAACGCTGCTTTTCCTTGTTTGCTTGAGTTTGAAAATATTCGTGTCCATGAAATATCTGTGGGCGGTGGGGGAAGGATATATATTTTTTCTTTCTGGGTCCTCCTACACTTTTTGCTGAGCCAGTGTCCTCCCAGAAATCTTCTCGAGGGAGCTGGGGAGAGACTATGACTGTTGCTCATGGAGCTGGATTTTCCTTTCGCGTTGCAAAGCATTCATGTCTCTTGCCTTCAAAGCGGTCTCCAGTCCTTTATTAAAACAAGCAGTTTTGACCAATAAGGAAGTAACATTTTCTCTCTTTCTTTCCCTCTTTCGCTCTCCCTCTTTCGCTCTCCCTCTTTCGCTCTCCCTCTTTCGCTCTCCCTCTTTCGCTCTCTCTCTCTCTCTCTCCCTTTTTCGTTCACGTTCTCTCTCCCTTTTTCGCTCTCTCTCTCTCTCTCTCTCTCTCTCCCTTTTTCGCTCTCTCTCTCTCCCTTTTTCACTCTCTCTCTCTCTCTCTCCCTTTTTCACTCTCTCTCTCTCTCTCTCTCTCTCTCCCTCTCTCTCTCCCTCTCTCTCTCCCTCTCTCTCTCCCTCTCTCTCTCCCTCTCTCTCTCTCTCTCTCTCTCTCTCTCTCTCTCTCTCTCTCTCTCTCTCTCTCTCCCTTTTTCGCTCTCTCTCTCTCTCTCTCTCCCTTTTTCGCTCTCTCTCTCTCTCTCTCCCTTTTTCGCTCTCTCTCTCTCTCTCTCTCCCTTTTTCGCTCTCTCTCTCCCTTTTTCGCTCTCTCTCTCTCTCTCTCTCTCTCTCTCTCTCTCCCTTTTTCGCTCTCTCTCTCTCTCTCCCTTTTTCGCTCTCTCTCTCTCTCTCTCTCTCTCCCTTTTTCGCTGTCTTGCTCTCTCCTTTTTTCTCTCTCGCTCTCTCTCTCTTCCCCCCCCCCCCTTTTTCACTCGCTCTCTCTCCCCCTTTTTCGCTCTCTCTCCCCCTTTTTCGCTCTCTCTCTCTCTCTCTCTCTATCTCAGATATTTGGTGCATAATGGAATAATGTTGGGCGTAAGGAAAGTGATCTGATGCAATTAAACTGAATGTCCGCATCAAGCACTCCCGAGCGAGCCGGAACGTAGTTAAATGTAGAGCTCCGAACACACTGGTCTGAAGTATTTAAATAGTGTTTTTAAGGATTTCCGAGGGGAATTCAGGTGAAAATTGCCCCCAAGCTATTACAGCTATAGAACCAAAAACAACCCCCCCGCCCCCCCCCCCGCCCCACACCTTTTCCTGCGAGTAAAATCCTGCACCACGCTCATTTAGTGCGGATGTTTATTACAGCTATAGAACCAAAAACAACCCCCCCCCCCCCCCCCCCCCCCCGCCCCACACCTTTTCCTGCGAGTAAAATCCTGCACCACGCTCATTTAGTGCGGATGTTTGTTGCCTGCCAGTTGCTCAGTAGTGCTGTATATGTCGATGGGCCATTAGCTCTCCTCCCACACGGAGTTCTCCTGTTTATTTGTTTTTGGGGGTGAGGTGGGGTTCTGGAGTGGACTTGCTGGAGAGCAGGCAAGCTTCGGACTGCTGCTATACAACCTGCCGCTCCTTTGGGTGCAGACCGTGCATCACCAAGAGCTTGGCTAAACGTTTTGACCCGTGGGGGCATTCAAATTGGGGTTGAGCCTTTTGTTTTCTACACTGGGACCCTGTAATGAAAATATCGCTAGTGTTTGGGGATGGGGAAGAGGTGTGCATCCTTGAAATAAGTACAAAAAAACCACGTTTATTTTAGTTCATTTCAAACTCGGGCAGGTCAAAAGCTAGTCGCGGGGTAGTTTGTGCTATGCCTCATTCTTGCCACCGCCAAGAGGGCTGTCGCCCACAGTCGGCCTGAACTTGCTGATCATAGAAATGGTGTGGCCCCGTTTCAAGGCATAGGCGGCAATGGCAATTTTTATTTCAGCTTCCGAAGGCCCCACGCAGGGTCCAACCCCTCCCCAACTGCGCGAGAGAGGCTTGCTTCTCCCCTACCTTGGCCTTGTCCCATCTCCCATCCAGTCTTGGCACGGCCAACCATTGCCAATCTTTACACCAGGGATTCATTCTCTCCCCTGGGGCTTTTCTAATTCCCAGCTGGATTTTGGCTGCCTGGGGACTATACTGGGCTATTCAAATGATATCGCGGAGTTAAAATGGTAGGAATTCCCTGCCCTGACTACGCTTGCGGTTAAAATTGACCCTCCTTTTATCCCAAGCAACTAATTAGCTCCCCTCATCCGGCCTTGGGTGGCTGTGTGGAGTTTGCACGTTCTCCCCCATGTCTGCGTGGGTTTCCTCCCACAGTCCAAACCGGTTAGGTGGATTGGACACGCTAAATTGCCCCTTAAATGTCCAAAGGTTTGGTGCGGTTACAGGAATAGGATGGCGGCATGTGCCTAGGTTAGGAGGGTCGGTGCAGACTCGATGGGCCAAATGGCCTCCTTCTGCACTGCAGGGATTCTGATGATGCAGTTTGCTTGATCCCCATTCGGGTCTCAGTAGGGTTGCCCTCGGGTCATCATTCTAGGATTGTAACCCTCGCTGAATTATTAGCCTTAATTGCTTCATGTACAATCTCTGGTTTTATAATAAGTCCAGCAGTCATCGTGCTTGATTGCAGTTTTTTTTTTACTACAATCTGCAAATATATTAAAGTACAAAGTCACTCTGCTTTTGTGGTTTGCGACTTATGTCAGAGTCCGTGGGCTCAACAAGAGGCGGGAATTGAAAAATTTGCTCTAAACTGGTCAATGCTTTTCTAAGAAAATAAAACCTACACTCTGAAAACATGACCTCATTGTCTTTTATTTTTTGCTTTGCGTCGCCACGGTTAGCGGGCCATTCAACGACTCTCGGAGCGAAGGGTTGTGATGCCACCAGGAGTGGATCTCCCGTGGCAGGGGTTCAGTGCGTGGGCGGTGGTCTGACTTGGATGGCCATGGTCACAATTTGAGCTGTTTCTCGTGTTCCACTTATGGAGCGAGAGGCCATTCTTGCCCTGCATGGCCCCGCCCAAAAACAGTCGAAAGTTGTCCAGATTTTCCATGGGGGTAGGACTTCGCCACTCAGGTCAGTGACCAGGTATAAAAAAAACGGGATGTGGGCATCGCTAGTTAGGCCAGCATTCATCGCCCATCCCCAATTGCCAATGAGCCGGTGGTGGAGGGCTGCCGTCCCTACAGTGTAGGGTGTGCCCACCGTGCTGTTAGGGAGGGAGTTCCAGTATTTTGACTCCAGCGACAATGAAGGAGCAACAGTGTATTTCCAAGACAGGATGGTAAGCGGCTTGTAGGGTAGTGGTGTTCCCAGGCATCTGCTGCCCTTGTCCTAATAAATAGTAGTGGTCAAGGGTTTGGAAGGTGCTGCCCAAGAAAGGAACCTAGGTGAGTTCCTGCAGTGCATCTTGTAGATGGTGCACATTGTACGTTGGTGGTGGAGGGTTTGAGGAAGGGGTAGCAATCAAGTGGGGGGCTGCTTTGTCCTGGATGATGTTGAGCTTTGTGTTATTGGCGCTGCACTCATCCAGGCAAGTGGAGATATTCCATCGCACTCCTGACTTGCGCCTTGTAGATGGTGGACAGGCTTTGGGGAGTCAGGAGGCGAGATACACACTGCAGGATTCCTTGGGGCGGCATGGTACCACTGTGTGGTTAGCCCTGTTGCTTCACAGAGCCAGGGAACAGGTTCGATTCATGGCTTGGTCACTGGGTGAAGTCTGCACGTTCTCCCGTGTCTGCGTGGGTTTCCTCCGGGTGCTCCGGTTTCCTCCCTCAAGTCCAGAAAGACGTGCTTGTTAGGTGAATTGGGCATTCTGAATTCTCCCTCAGTGTACCCGAACAGGTGCCAGAGCGACTAGCGGCTTTTCACAGTAACTTCATTGCAGTGTTAATGTAAGCCTACGTGTGACAATAATAAAGATGGTTATAGTCTCTGACCTGCTCTTGTTGCCACAGTATTTATATGGCTGGTCAAGGTCACCTTCAGGATGTTGATGGTTGCAGTCGATGTTTGTGGTGTGCAACATCGAGGGGTGAGTTAGTTGCCAGCTATAGGATCTCAGATGGGTATGTCGGTCCTTTACCTTCTAAGCCATTGGGTGGGTCAGGTAGTGTGAAGTGTAGTGATTACTCATACCCTATTGGGATGTTATCTCTGCTAGTTGGGTGTCCGAGTTGCTCCAGTGCACTCTTTCAAATGAGAGTGAGGATTTAAGGTAGTGGATGGGGGTACTTTGTCCTGGGTAGTGACATGAAGCATCAATTAGTAAGCCATCCACCACATTAAAAACCCACACCCTCCACCACAGACCCGCCAACAGCGGTGTGTACCATTGACAAGATGCAGCAGCTCACCAAGGGTCAATCGGTTCTTTCCAAACCTGTGACCTCTTGTCGCTGAGAAAGATGAGGACAGATGTATGGGAACACCCATTGCCCGCCAGTTCCCTCCCTAGCCGCTCGCCTTCTTGACTTGGAAATGTATCTGGGTGGAAAATCCTGGAACTCCCTAACAGCACGGCGGGTGTACCTACACCACCTGGACTGCAGCCATTCAAGAAAGTGGCTCACCACCGCCACCTCATGGGCAATTGCTGGTGAAGCCCACGCCCTGTGAGATAAATAACAAGTCATGGGTTCGAGCCCTACTACAGGACCTTGTCATCTCTGGGACTATCAGACAAAGATTAACCCTGGACATTGGTGTGGTGTGGTGTTCCAGAATTGTCTTAAGTTAAGGCTGTCTGTGCTGGCTGCTACCCAGTTTGAAAGCCGCTTTTGATGGGAGAGTAGGTTCTGCGGCTGTAGGTTGGTTAAATATTGGGAGAAGAAGTCTTGAGGAGTGCCAAAACTATGCGGCTAACTGGTGTGTTCCTGTTCCACATGAGCCTCTGCCCATCTGAGACAGAGGGAAAGAAAGTGCCTAATCCTTAGATTATGCATTGAAAGTGGAAGAAGGCCCTTGCCAAGGAGCATTATGAGGATAGTAGCATAGTTGTAAGGCTATTGGACGAGTAATCCAGATGCCTAGACTCCTCCCTCATGATCATGAAACTATTGCATCAGTTTATAAAAATAAAAAAATCTGCTCCGCAAATTTTCTTCAGGGAAGGAAGTCTGCCATCCTTATTTGGTCTGATCTACATGTGACTCCAGACACACACACCAGAGTGGTTGACTTTTTAATGGCCTAAACCCACTCGATTGTATCAAGGTCTTTTTTTACAGGGCAGAAAAATAAAATAAAATAGGGGCAGCACGGTAGCATGGTGGTTAGCACAATTGCTTCGCAGCTCCGGGGTCCCAGGTTCGATTCCGGCTTGGGTCGCTGTCTGTGAGGAGTCTGCACGTCCTCCCCGTGTCTGCGTGGGTTTCCTCCGGGTGCTCCGGTTTCCTCCCACAGTCCAAAGATGTGCAGGTTAGGTGGATTGGCCATGATAAATTGCCCTTAGTGTCCAGAATTGTCCTTGGTGTTGGGTGGGGTTACTGGGTTATGGGGATAGGGCGGAGGTTTTGACCTTGGGTAGGGTGCTCTTTCCAAGAGCCGGTGCAGACTCGATGGGCCGAATGGTCTCCTGCACTGTAAATTCTATGAAAGTGCCACAGGAGGGTGGGGGGGTAGGTGCGGAGGGAGCACTGAGGGTGTACCTACACCACATGGACTGCGGGATGGTTCAAGAAGGTGAGCCGCCACCATCACCTCCAAGGCAGTTAGGGTTGGGCCACAAATGCTGGCCGAGCCTGTGGCCCTCTTGCCTCAGGAATGAATTTTTTAAAATACGCATCGTATTTTTGTTTAATTTGAATTATCGTCGCCAGTTTGACGTCTCGGACCGCACCTGGGGGAACTGAAGATGATGTTGTGGTTGAGAGGCGCAAGAGCCAGCGTAATACTCCTCGTCTGTTGTCAATGCCAATTTGGCCACCTACACTGTTTAGGTTTGGATAACTTACTCGTGGTCAGGTTGCTCGTGGTCAGGTTGCCCTGGTGATTGTCATCAGCATTTTCTGCCTCTGTAGGTTTCGTATATTAAAGTGAGGAATGTTTAAGTACACACACTCGGATGTAGGGAGGAAGTCTAAGTGTTTTTTCTTCCTTGGTGACTGCGGTATGTTCAGCCTGACTGAGTGTAGCTCGCGCAAACCTACCTATTTCTCCTAATTCTCTCTCTCTCTCTCTCTCTCTCTCTCTCTCTCTCTCTCTCTCTCTCTCTCTCTCTCTCTCTCTCTTCCCCCCCCCCCCCCCCCCCCCCCCCCCCCCCAGTATCTCACAATCCATGATTTAGGCCTTTGCGTCCTATTCTCTAGCTTGTGGTTCATTTTAACCTGCGAATTGCCAGGGAAATAATTAATGAATATTCGAAGGCTGTCATGGAAAGATGGGAAAATATGTCATTTAGGCCATGGGAGTGAACCTGGGAAAACCTGAGATTTTGGATGAAGGGGGAAGAGTCCCGCGGTGTGTTGACAGCAGCAGCTTGTTTGGGGTGCCGGTGACTTCACCGGCGTTGGAGAAGGGAGCTGGGGACAGCTCGTCCTGACTTTCAGGTTGGGAGGTGCGCGCTGACTCTCCCGGCGGCCGTGACTCTTCAAAAAGAAACATTTTTTTTTGGCGGCGTCGAGCTGCAACAGGTGAATGAGAAAGAAGCGTATTTTACAGCTCCACCCGGAGAGGTAAAGAAAGGAGTTGGAGGAAGGAGGGGGAAAAAAAGGCTCACTTTTGAAAGCAGCCCAGAGAATCCATCAGAAGACACAAAGTTCAAGAATAACGATTGTCAAGGAAGACCTGAAGGTCTTACAACTGGCGCAGAGCATCCAAAGAAAAGATCTTTTATACCTTTCTTTAAAAGTAGTTTTAATCTTTTAACTTGAAAGTTAAATTGATAACCTGAAAGAGTGGTTAATGGAAATTTTACTTACTTTACTTACCTCTCAATAGCCTTACTCACGGGTCCGGCTTTTCTAAGTAAACTAAATCTCGGAAGATATGGGTTATACCAAGGTCTAACTGAAAACACTAGTTTGATCCGAATAGTACCCACCTAACTAGGAGCCAGGGACTTGAGGGAGTCCCTGTTCACCATTTAGAATATCTTGACCCTTTTCTGGTATAGGGGGAATTCTAATAATAGTGGTGGTGATTTTAACTTCAAGGCGCTCGAGGTAAACAAGGTTGTTTACTAAAGGGGCTCGGATGTTAACTCTGTTTCTCATCACAGGTGCCACCCACTTGCTTTTCCAGCATTGTTTTAAAAATTTGAGATGTCTATTCTTGACAAAGATGATCTAGCAATACAGTGCCTGAATATGTTCCAAATAAATTGTCACACAATCATCCCAAAATGCACTGCATCTTGCCTCATTGCTGGTGATTGGCTGCAGTCTCTACTTGCTGACTGACTGCACATCTCCTCCGACCCCCTCAACTGCAGTAACAAAGCTACCTTAAACCCTTTTATATTCTTTCCTTTCAACGATATTACTTGATCAAGACCTTATTGACCCAATGATGGCAACCAAGAATCTAATCGTGTTTTTGTTTGTAACCCCATAGAGTCAGAGAGGTTTACAGCATGGAAACAGGCCCTTCAGCCCAGCTTGTCCATGCCGCCCAGTTTCTATCACTCAGCTAGTCCCACTTGCTGGCATTTGGCCCATATCCCTCTATACCCACCCTGCCCATGTAACTGTCTAACTTTTTTAAAGGATAAAATTGTCCCCGCCTTTACCACCTCTACTACTGCCTCTGGCAGCCCGTTCCAGATGTTCACCACCCTCTGTGTGAAGAAATTTCCCCTCTGGTCTCTTTTGTATCTCTCCCCTCTCACCTTAAACCTAAGCGCTCTAGGTCTAGACTCCTCTACCTTTTGGAAAAGGTGTCAACTATCTACCTTATCTATGCCTCTCATTATTTTATAGATCTCTATAAGGTCACCCCTAAGCTTCAGGAAAAAAGTCCCAGCCTAACCAGCCTCTCCTTATAACTCATACCATCAAGTCCTGGTAGCATCCTTGTAAATCTCTTCTGCACTCTTTCTAGTTTAACAATATGCTTCCTGAAGTTAAAGCCCACATGACATTGTTCACCTTCCTTTCCGTACATTTCACTATATGGAGACCACCGTAACAGTTGATTGGCTAGAACACTCATGCAACGGGCGGGATCTTTTTGAAGTTTCATAGAATCATAGAATTTACAGTGCAGAAGGAGGCCATTCGGCCCATCGAGTCTGCACCGGCTCTTGGAAAGAGCACCCTATCCCCATAACCCAGTAGCCCTACCCAACACTAAGGGCAATTTTGGACACTAAGGGCAATTTTGGACACTAAGGGCAATTTATCATGGCCAATCCACCTAACCTGCACATCTTTGGACTGTGGAAGGAAACCTGAGCACCCGGAGGAAACCCACGCACACACGGGGAGAACGTGCAGACTCCACACACACACTGACCCAAGCCGGGAATCGAACCTGGGACCCTGGAGCTGTGAAGCAATTGTGCTAACCACCATGCTACCGTGCTCCCCTGTTCGACTATCCTGTGATTCCAGGATAAAGAGTGATGTGTAATAACGGCTGTGGATTGACTCATTTGTTCTTACGCCACACATCCGGTAGCTTTGCCATGTCCACAGGGAAGGTTGGCGAATTCTGAGAGGCCAAAATCCTCCAGCAACCTGTGCCGGCTCAAACTCTTGGGCAATTCGTATCCTCGCCACAAGTGCCTGGGTAGTTCCAGGTCCAAGTTCCACTCCTGGACTCGAGCACGGAAATCAAGGCTGACGCTCCGGTGCAGTGCTGAGGGAGCGCTACGCCACCCGAGGCGCTGTCTTTTGGCTGAGGCGTGAAACCGAGACCCCCGTCTGCCTGCTTGGGTAGATGTAAAGACCCCAAGGCGTTATTTTGAAGGGGGGGGGGGGGGGGGTGTCCCTGATGTCCCTGATGTCCCTGGTGTCCCGGCCAATGTTTGTCCCTCAATCATTATCATGAAAGCAGATGATTTGGCCATTGACAAATTGTTGTTTGTGTGGTCTTGCTGTGCACAACTTGGCTGCCAAGTTTCCTACATCACAACAGTGACTACACAGGGGCTAGTTTAGCACAGAGCTAAATCGCTGGCTTTGAAAGCAGACCAAGGCAGGCCAGCAGCACGGTTCAATTCCCATACCAGCCTCCCCAAACAGGTGCCGGAATGTGGCGACTAGGGGCTTTTCACAGTAACTTCATTGAAGTATACTTGTGACAAGTGATTTTCTTTTCATTTAATTTTTCACCTCATTGAGCTTAAAATAGGCCTTTGGGATAGTCACGAAACGTGCGATATAAATGCAAGCCTGCCTTTTCAGTAACAATTACAAACTCTTTGGGCTAAACCTTATACCCCCCACATGGTCAAGATGGTGGGGCGAGGGGGAGAATTGAAGTGCCGTCATGCCCATCGCCTGACTACATCCACCTGCCCCTGTGGATATTTTATAGACAGCAAAGGGAGTGTCAGATAAACCGCCAGACGGTGGGCTAATTGATGGCCACTCACTCTTGCTGTCGCTGGCATTTTACTCATCTCCGGGGAGGCCGGCATCTGATGTCCGCCTGCAAGTATCATGGCTGGGCTGCAGAAGAGCCTGTTTGTTGGCCAGGCTGTGCCCATCAGAGCCCCCTACACCCTACCCCACCCTCTCCACCACCACCCCAGTTTTCCATTCACCCTTTTCCCCTCCCCTTACTCTGTCGATCTTGCCTCCCCTAGCCCCGTTGCCAGGGCTTGCCCGCCTGGGCCCTGGGAGACCCCATGCCGCTCCTCTCCAGGATTGCCGGAGGTCTCGGCAGTTGCCACGGCAGCCGGCAGCGCTGTCCTGACAAGAGCCGACAGCTTTTCGAGGCGGGACCTCCTCTCTGAAGTTGAATTAAAGAATAATCGGCAATTAAAAGTGCAATGATGACCAATGTCCGAAAAACCTATCTGGGTTACTAGAGTCCTTTAGCGGCGGAAATCCGCCACCCTTACCTGGCCAGGCCTACATGTAACATTCCATCCAGACAGGCATTTGTTTAATCAATGGAGGAAGCCAGAAGGGAAATAAGGATACTAGTCTGAACTGGTCTTGTATACTTTCAAATGGAACACCAGGAAAATGGGGAAATAAGAATACTGATCCAAAATGTCTTTTCCAGTTGGGAGGTCACTGATTATTGCCGTTGAGAAGGTGGTGGTGAGTCACCTCCTGGATTACAGCTGAATGGCTTGCCAGGCCATTCCACGGGCCCATGGTTAAGAGTCCACCACATTGCTGTAGGCCTGGTGTCCTATATGGGCCAGACCTGAAGGCCATGAGTGAGCCAGTCTGATTTTCTACGACAATCTGGTTTAGGGGCTGGTTTAGCACAGTGGTCTAAACAGCTGGCTTGCAATGCAGAACAATGCCAGCAGCGCGGGTTCAATTCCCGTACTGTCCTCCCCGAACAGGTGACGGAATGTGGCGACTAGGGGCTTTTCACAGTAACTTCATTGAAGCCTACTTGTGACAATAAACGATTATTGTATTATTATTATTATTATCTGGTAGTTTCGCTGTCACCGTTACAGATATTAGCTTTTTACTCAAGATTTTGATTAATTAATTAAGTTTAAGTTCCGTGTCTTCTATGGATGGACAAGAACACGTATTCCCAGGCCATTAGACCGCATCGCACTGTGGGTGTGCTAACAATGTCCAAAATGATTAGGTGGGGTTACTGGGTTACGGGGATAGGGTGGAGGTGTGGGCTTAAGGAGGGTGCTCTTTCCAAGGGCTAGTGCAGACCCGATGGGCCGAATGGCCTCCTTCTGCACTGTAACTTCTGTGTAAATTAAGGATGGGCAACAAATGAGGGCCTAGCCAGTGCCACCCACATACCGGGAAGGAATATTTAAAAATCCCTCTGGCTTACTAGCCCAGTCATATACCCACAATGCTATCATGCTATGATGTGACCATAAATTAGGAGAGGGGACTGTGCAACGAGACCTGGGTGTCCTCGTGCACCAGTCACTGAAGGTAAGCGCGCAGGTACAGCAGGCGGTAAAGAAGGCAAATGGTATGTTGGCCTTCATAGCGAGAGGATTCGAGTACAGGAGCAGGGATGTCTGGCTGCAATTATACCGGGCCTTGGTGAGGCCACACCTGGAGTATTGTGAGCAGTTGTGGTTTCCTTAGCTGAGGAAGGATGTTCTTGCTCCAGAGGGAGTGCAGCGAAGGTTTACCAGACTGATTCCTGGGTTGGTGGGACTGACGCATGAGGGGAGATTGAGTCGGTTAGGATTGTTCTCACTGGAGTTCAGAAGAATGAGGGAGGATCTCTTAGAATCCTATAAAATTCTAACAGGACTGGACAGGGTAGATGCAAGAAGGATGTTCTCGATGGTGGGGGTGTCCAGAACCAGGGGGTCACAGTCTGAGGATACGGGGTAGACCATTTAGGACGGAGATGAGGGGAAATTTCTTCACCCAAAGAGTGGTCGGCCTGTGGAATTCGTTACCACGGGAAGTAGTTGAGGCCAACACATAGTATGTTTTCAAGCAGCAGTTAATAATAATTAATAATCTTTATTGTCACAAGTAGGCTTACATTAACACTGAAATGAAGTTACTGTGTAAAGCCCCTAGTCGCCACACTCCGGCGCCAGTTCGGGTACACAGAGGGAGAATTCAGAATGTCCAATTCACCTAACACCACGTCTTTCGGGACATGTGGGAGGAAACCGGAGCACCCGGGGGAAACCCACGCAGACCCGGGGAGAGCGTGCAGACTCCGCACAGACAGTGACCCAAGCCGGGAATCGAACCTGGGACCCTGGAGCTGTAAAGCAACAGTGCTAACCACTGTGCTACCGTGCTGCCTACATTAGTTACAGCACCAGGTGCGAAAGGGATCGAAGAACATGAGGGGAAGCTGGGAACTGGGCATTGAGTTGGAGGATCCGCCGTGATCATAATGAATGGTGGAGCAGTCTCGAAGGGCCGAATGGCCTCCTCCTGCTCCTATTTTCTATGTTGCTAAACTCTCCCGCACCACCTCTGGGAGTCCAGCGGTGAGGACAAGGCCGAAGGCTTAATACAGGCAGGAGGTAGCAAAGGTCAGCAACTAGCCCAAGGTCACATCAAAGTGGGAACGAAAGAGAAGCCAGCCCCACAATCTGAACTGGGGGGAGGCGCGTGGGTCCCAGTGATGTTGATGGCTACTTGCCAAGCGCTCATTTTGGGCCTCCTTTCGCTGAAGCAGACCACCCACACATGAAACTTTGAAAGGCCCGGGAGCTGATTTCTTCTCTGAGTGGTGGCAAAAAATGGATAGTAAAATGGTCACCCACTGGATTGGCCAGGACAACCGGGTGGGCAGCAAGAATAATGGGCGGCCGGCTCCCTATAGCGCCTTGCCCTCGCCACCCAGAGTCTCCCTCCTTCAGCCGGCAGTCCCTTCCAGAACTTTCTGTTGGTTTCTTGGGTTGCTGCGGTGGATGGGTGGGAATGAGGAGGGGGAGAATGGAAGGGTTAAATGCAGCGGATTTGTTGCATTAACAAAAGCTGCATACATACCAAGGCACAAATAGTCTCCCTCCAGAATGTCTTGTTTCCATGGCAATGTCACTGCTTGAGTGGCTCCTGAGGACAATTGACACAATGAGACTTAATGCCTTCTCAGGGGTGAAAGGAACTGTTGCCTTGACATTCCAATCAGTGAGAGACAGGAAAGACATCCACCTTCAGCAAGTTAGCCCAGTGTCAGCCGTAAACAGGGCCGGCTTCAAAACCTCGTTCATCGTCTTCATCCTCCTCTTCTCCCCAACACCCTCCTCTCCTCAGCTTAAGTTGGAGTACAGGGTGGGAATGGGTTGGATGTTAGCTGAGCACTGGGGTTAGCGAGCTCCCGGACTGAGTAGCTGGCTGGTGTGGTGGCTTCCGCCTCTTCCTCCAAGAGATGATAGAAACAGAGTAAATAGGAGCAGGAGTAGGCCACTCGGCCCATCGGACCTGCTCCGCCAGTCAATGTGATCATGGATCCTCTGTCTGACCCTTCTACTGGATAGGAAAGGCTGATGGTGACTCTCGTTTGCCAGGCGAAATACTATCCAGATATTGCGGGCCTGAATTAATCGATACAACCCAGCTCTCTTATCTCAGGTTTAGCAAAGGCCAGTAAGGAGGGGGTCTTTCGAAGGCCTATCACAGACACAATGGGCTGAACGGCCTCCTTTTGTACCCAAATCTCTCTGCAATTCTATCATTCGTTTCAGTCCCAGTGAGAATCACCAGCGCAGATTATTCAAACAAACCTGTTCATTTCCAGTTTCCTCTTCTGTTTGTTGGCTGGGATCAGGCGCCAGTTTTTTTTTTACCCCGATGCTGTTTCCCCTGTCAGCCGTCTGTGTTTCCGCGTGACATGTTTGCTCTTCATGAGCTCTCGTGCTTCCCCCCCCCTCCCCCCCCCACCCCCCGCCCCCAGGCCCATCCGCCACCGAACCCCTCTCCCTCCGCCTGAACGGTGGGCAACATCCACTGAATTCCTCTCCCCCTTCCCAAGTTATATTTTGCGTGCACTGGAGACATTAGCACCGGGGAAGTACCACAGGCGCCTAGGACAAGATCGTTCTCACCTGGTCCGGTCGCCATGGTCGCAGTGAGGGCCGGATGCCCACACCGAGCGGGGACCCGCCACCCAATGGCTATCTTCTCTGGAGGTTGCCAATCAGTGGCCAGAAATGGCAGCCTCATGTCCGATCAGAATCTTTAGGTGGACCCTCGAAACCGACGGGCCACCCCGAGGCCTTCCAGGCCGGAAGTAGCAGCAAAAATATTTCGGCTCAAGGTGGCGCCTTCTCTCCACTATTGAAACCTTTACGATCCTGAGGGCGGGGGTGGGGGGGGGGAGTGGGGGGGGAGAGATGTCGAGAGGATGTTTCCTCTTGTGGGAGAATCTAGAACTGCGGGGGGTGGTCACTGTTTAAAAATAAGGGGGGGCGCTCATTTAGGGTAAAGGCGAGGGGAATATTTTTCTCGCCAGTCTCCGGAACTCTCTTCCTCGAAAGGAAGTGGGAGGAGAGTGTTTGAATATTTTTAAGGCCGAGCTGGATAGATTCCTGGTGAGCAAGGGGGGGGGGGTGAAAGGTTACCGGGGGTCAGCGGGAAGGCAGAGTTGGTTTCACAATCTGATCAGCCATGGTCCGAATGAATGGCGGAGCAGGCTCGAAGTGGTCCAGCTCCTAATTCATTTGTACGTGTGAAGCCTTCTTCACGTATAAATTTAGGGCAGCCGGATTGCCAATGTGGGGTGACCGGGGGGGGGGGGGTAGTGGGGTCGGAGGGCCCCTCCACAGAGCGGCCTAAAAGCTGCAGGTGAAGCCAGGCGGACGGGTGGGACCCGCTGCCTCCAGAAGGCTGTCTCCAGGCAACTACGCCATCCCACAATGTCTCTGCGGGGCCTCGAAGGAAAATTCTCGATGGCAACAGGACTTTACTGTCTTCCCTGGGGGCCGGTTTAGCTCAGTGGGCTGGACGGCTGATCCGTGATGCAGAGCGAAGCCAGCAGTGTGGGTTCAATTCCCCGTACCCGGCTGAGGTTACTCATGGCGCCCCCCCCGTCTTCTCAACCTAGTCCCTCGCCTGAGGTGTGGTGACCCTCAGGTTAAACCACCACCAGTCAGCTGCCCCCCCTCAAAGGGATAAAGCAGCCTATGATCATCTGTAGCTATGGCGACTTTACCTTTCCCTATTGTCCTCCCTAACTAGGGTCGCCAATCCTCCAGGCACTGCTGTGCGCATTTTCTTTCAGTTTTCTCTTCACCAGATATAAAAGTATTGAAAATGGCGGTAAAAAGGCTGTTTGGCTGTCAGTCAGCCATCATCCAATTGGAATAATGAGTCTTTTAGCCTTCCCATTGGCATAGGGAGGCCTTGTGTCACAAGGATGGACGTGTTGGCCAATTAATGGCTGGGACAGGGCGGGGCGGGGGGGGTGGTGGGGAGTCATGTGATGAAACCTCCAGGAATACATTTAAGTAGAGTTGGTAACCCTATCCGCAACCTGAGTTGGCTACCTCCTACTTGTTCTTGGGTAACCGTGCCAAAGGCCCCCGAACCCCTCCTGCCGTCGGGAAAATGATTGTTCGCGAGATGGAACAGGCAAACCGGTATGCCGGCCGGCTGTGCAAATTTACAAATTTGCAGCCCTGCCACCCTCCATGTCTGTCCCGCCCCCTCTCCCTTCCCCCGCATCGGGGGTCTTGAAATTCACCACCCGGCGTCAGCAAAGAGAGACCTCCCTCTAACCCCACAGGCCGCAGTTACGAAGCCCCGCTCAGCTCGGCCCAAAGGCTTCATCCGAAAGAAGCTGGATTTCTACAGCACCTCCCACAACCTTCAGAACAAATGTTCGCAGCCGGTCACTGTCATTTTTGAGGCACAGTCACTGGGGGTCATGTAGGAAACACGGCTGCACAGCAAGATCCCATAACCTGCTGGGTGAGGGATCGGTATCCGACGAGACAGCTTTGGGCCCCTTATTTAAGGGAAGATAAATTATCGTTGGAGGCAGTACGGAGGAGGTTTACTGGGATGATCCCGGGTATGGAGGGATTGTCATATGAGGAAAGATTGTGGGCGCGATTGTCCCAGCCTCCGGGCCGGCCGGAGAATCGCCGCAACTGCACCACGCCGCCCCGACGGCGGCGCGCGATTCTCCGAGGCGCGGAGAATCGGTGCCATTTGCGCCGGCGCGGTTGGCGCGGCGCCGGTCGCGGGCCGCTGTACGCGGCCGGTGCCGCCGATTCCCCGGCCCGGATGGGCCGAGCGGCCGCGCGGAAAAAGCAGAGTCCCGCCGGCGCCGGCCACACCTGGTCGCCGCCGGCGGGAAATCTGCGCGAAGGGTCGGGGGACGGCCTGTGGGGGGAGGGGGGGGCTCCGTCCCCGGGGGGCCCTCCGATGGGGTCTGGCCCGCGATCGGGGCCCACCAATCGGCAGGCCGGCCTCCTCCCCCCCCCCCCCCCCCGCCCCGCCCCCCGGACCTACTTTGTTGTGTGTCCGGCCCCAGAACCCTGGAGCGTTCAGCAAGGCCACCGCGCATGCACGGGTTGGCGCCGCCCCAAGTGCGCGCCAGGGAGTGAGGCTGGAGCGGCGTGAACCGCTCCAGTGACGGGACAGTCCCTGTGGGGGACAGAATCGGTACTGCCCGCGCCCGTTTCGCGCCGTCGTGAAACGCGATGGCGTTCACGGCGATGCGGACACTCTGTCCCGCGATCGGAGAATCGCGCCCTGTGTCTGTACTCCTTGGGGTTCAGAAGAAGGTGAGGTGATGGGATTGAAACTTGTACGATACTGTGGCGGTTCGACAGGGTCACTGTTGGGAGGATGTTTCCACTGATGGGAGAGTGTAGGACCAGAGGGGAATGTGGCAGAATAAGGGGGAGCTCATTTCAGACGGATTTGAGGAAGAATTTCCTCCCTGAAAGAGTGGGGAATCTTTGGAAATTCTTTTTAAAAAAAAAAAATTTAGAGTACCCAAATCATTTTTTTCCAGTTAAGGAGCAATGTAGCATGGCCAATCCACCTACCCTGCACATCTTTGAGTTGTGGGGGCGAAACCCACGCAAACACGGGGAGAATGTGCAAATTCCACACGGACAGTGACCCAGAGCCGGGATCGAACCTGGGACCTCGCCGCCGTGAGGCTGCAGGGCTAACCCACTGCGCCATCGTGCTGCCACCAATCTTTGGAAATTCTTTACCCCAGGAAGCTGTGGAGGCCGAGTCCTCGAACATTTTCGAGGCTGAGATCGATAGGTTTTTGGGGAGAAGGCAGGAAAGTGGACTGGGCGAGTGTTGGGTCAGCTATGATCTTGTTAAATGGCGGAGCAGCTTCGAAGGGCTGAATGGCCTCCCTCCTGTTCGTACGGGACACGCGGGAGAACCCCCAGGATCTCCTTCGAAAGCTGTGGGAGCTTTTACATTGATCGGAAGAGCAAAGTGGCACGGGGTGTGGGGGTGTGTGGGGGGTTGGGGGGGTGGGGAGGGTGGTGGTGCGGGGTTGAGGGGGGGAGAGTGGTGGTGGTGGGGGGGAGGGGTTTGGGGGGGGGGAGAGTTGGTGGTGGGAGGGGCCTCTGCAGGAACCCCTGACAAGCGGCAGCGCCCCTCGAGTGCCACACCCGCAGCACTGGACTGGATTTGTATCGCGCCTTGACAGAAGGCAAAAGAATGTGACCTGGATTCAGTCAGTTACGCTGGATTTGAGATTCGAAGATTATAAATGCTTTGTTTTGCTACTCGAGGAGCCCGTGACAGCCAGCCCACAGTCGCACCATTACAAGCTAATACCTGTCAACCTTCACAACAACTTGAGGATAAATTATGTTAGTTTGTGCGACCTTCACAGCTCCACGAGGATAAAAAAAAATAGATTACCATAATTGTGTTTCAATCTGTTTGAAAGAACCAGAATTGACTTCAAAATACAGATGAACTATACAAAAGGAACAGGGGGAAGGAGCTACTAGAAAGGTTGAGTTCTATTGCAACTGATTAGAAGCAAATACACCGCACCCACACACTGCCCACATACGCTTAACTCAATCTAAAATAGTCTAGTGCTGTTAAGTACTCACCATACAGCCTGGACTGTTGCTGCTCTGAAATCCAACAGATTCTCAGTCGCAAATTGGGTTTAACAGGTGCCCGCGCAGATGGGGATTATAAAAACGTTTGACTGAATTAAGCTACATGATGTTGGAGTTAGTCAATTTTAACTATACATCGTAACCAACTGCTCTGATGAGCACGGTGAAACCGGAGAATTTGTAGACGTCAGCCTTTCTCTAATTGTTGAAGCGTCAATTGGAATTAATCCCGAGGGAAATTCCACAGCAAAGTTTGTTCCATCCCACAGGACGACAACAAATTCCAAGTTGAGCGGTCAAGTTGACAGTGATTAAGCTTTCAAGATGGCTGCCCAGATCTTCAGCCTGGCCTTTTTCTATTCGTTCATGGGATGCCAGCAAGGCCTTCATTTGTAGCCCATCCCAAATGGCTCTCAAGAAGGCGGGTGCACCCAAGTTGCTCTTGTCCTTCTTGGTGGTAGAGGTCAGGGGTTCAGCGTGCGTCAATGGGGGAAGGAGTGAATGCTGAAGGTGGTGGATGTGGTGCCGATTGTAGTGATATCATGGACGTGTTGTGATTCACCGACTGACCACTAGGAGTCTCATTAGTATACGTGCAGCACGGTAGCACAGTGGTTAGCATTGTTGCTTCACAGCTCCGGGGTCCTTGGTTCGATTCCCGGCTTGGGTCACTGTTTGTGCGGAGTCTGCACGTTCTCCCCGTGTCTGTGTGGGTTTCCTCCGGGTGCTCCGGTTTCCTCCCACAAGTCTTGAAAGACGTGCTGTTAGGTGAATCGGACATTCTGAATTCTCCCGCTGTGTACCCGAACAGGCGCCGGAATGTGGCGACTAGGGGCTTTTCACAGTAACTTCATTGCAGTGTTAATTTAAGCCTACTTGTGACAATAAAGATTATTATTACATAAGTGAATGTTAGAGTCAGGTGACTTCAGACTGACTAGGGAGCTGAGAGAGAGGTTGCTTGTGCATGTTCATACTGTTATTCATCTGTTGCTATGTATATATTTAACCCACAGTTAATATAGTTACATAGACTAGCTACATAGAATTTACAGTGCAGAAGGAGGCCATTCGGTCCATCGAGTCTGCACCGGCTCTTGGAAAGAGCACCCTACTTAGGCCCACACCTCCACCCTATTCCAGTCACCCCAGCTAACCTTTTATGGACACTAAGGGCAATTTATCATGGCCAATCAACCTAACCTGCATATCTTTGGACTGTGGGAATAAACCGTAGCACCCAGAGGAAACCCACGCAGACATGGGGAGAACGTGCAGACTCCGCACAGTGTCCCAAGCCGGGAATCGAACCTGGGACCTTGGAGCTGTGAAGCAACTGTGCTAACCATGGTGCTACCACGCTGCTATGTTAATAAATCGTTTAAAGCTTTAGTCTAATATAAATCAGGCCACCTGACAAGAACATTAACTGATCAAATGTATGCTTGGCCCCGGATGGTGTCGAGCTTCTTGAGTATCGTTGCAGCTGCACTCATCCAGGGCAAGTGGAGGGTATTCCACCACACTCCTGACTTATGCCTTGTGGTGGACAGGATTTAGGGAGTTAGGAAGTGAGTTACTTGCTGCGGAATTCCCAGCTTCTGACCAATACTGGTAGCCACAGAGTTTATATGGCTGTTCCAGTCAAATCTCTTGTCAATGGCAACCTTCCAGAGTGTTGGTGGTAGGGGATTTAGTGACGGTAATGCAATACAAAGAATAAAGACCAGTACATCACAGGAACAGGCCCCTGGGCCCTCCAAGCCTGCACCAATCGTCGATGCTTTTATAAATTAAAAAATCTGCACTTCTTTTTTTTTTCTTTATAAATTTGGAGTACCCTGTGGTGTTGGGCGTTCTGACACACAGATGAGCCAACACAGTTGTATATGGTACAATGCTATTTTATTTAAACTTTCTATGTACAGTTTTGTCTTGATACTCTGCACGTGGGGATTCCCTGTTTGTGATGTTAAAACAGGTCGTGTCCGTGTCCTTGTCCCCAGACCTACTGTCCACCAGGTGTCGTGTTCGTGCTTTTATATGGTTCCTGTTTTTGTGTGTGATTGGTTGTGGTGTTGTGTGTTCTGATTTGTCTGTTGGTGTGTCCATCATGATGTGTGTGTTTGAATATCATGACATCCCCCCTTTTTACAAAGGTATGTGCCTACGTGGTAATAAATATAATCGTGTCGTGAGTGTGTGTGTGTTGTGTACAGCATGTGCATATGACGTAACTATTTACATGGGGCGATGTCGGGTGTGTCACATCAACAAGGTTGTACCATAACAGAACATGAACGCGAACGAGAAAAAAAAACTTGAACAGTGGTCCGGTCAGACGATATCTGGAACGATAAACAACAACAGGTTATAATACAGAAGTGTGTAACTTTTTGAACATATGAACGGTGTTATAAGTCCAGTCTAATGGGCTTGCGACGAGTTCGGGTTGACTGTCAGGGTGGCACACCACTCATCGGCTGGATTGATGGCATTGACCTTGTTGACATCGATGACAGAAGCGCGGAAGGCATCCTGGTCATCTGCATCACTTAACTGGAAGTCTTGATGCGTGGGCTGGACGGTCCTGACTTGTCTGCGAGATTGTCGGGGATGTGCAGGATCCATGGGTTGAGCCGCATGACAGTGGGCAGCATAGTGGCCCATCTTGCCACATCTGAGGCACTGTCGGTTTTTAGCAAGACATTGCCCTTTTAAGTGTACAGCTCCACAATTGCCGCACGTCATGACGTCACGGCGTTCGTTGCGCCACTGCGCATGCGCAGTGCGGTCTTGCGGTGGGCGCGCCTGCGCAGTGCATCCCTCGATGTGGCCGTTATTTTTGGCGCGCACCAGCTTGGGAGACTGCGAAAAGCGCGGGAAGCGGCCGCTCTCGTCGGGGCCGCGGGTCGGGAAGTAATCGATGGCCTGGATGCGTTCGGCGTCATGGGCGGCCTGGCTTGCCGATTCGACGGCAGGGGACCCCCTCTGTGCCAACTCGGACGCCTGAAATCGGGCAAAACGGCTGGTTGCATTCTCGTGGAGGACACAGGCTTCCACAGCAGACGCTAAGGTGAGGCCTTTTATTTTAAGAAGCTGCTGGCGTAGGCCACTGGAGGCAACGCCAAAAACAATCTGGTCCCTGATCATGGACTCTGTGGTGCTGCCGTAACCGCAGGACTGCGCTAGAATTCGGAGGTGCGTCAAAAAGGGTTGAAAAAGCTCCTTACCTTGCAGGTGTTGCTGAAAGATGTATCTTTCAAAACTTTCATTCACTTCAACATTAAAGTGCTGGTCCAGTTTGAGGATGACCGTGTCATACTTGGATTGGTTTTCCCCTTCTTCGAACACCAGTGAGTTGAAGACGTCGAGGGCGTGCTGCCCTGCGTAGAAGAGGAGCAGTGCAATCTTCGTTTCATCCGAGGCACTCTGTTTCTCGTTTACTCGGATGTACAGGTCAAATCGCTGCCTGAAGAGCTTCCAATTGGTACCAAGGTTCCCCGCGACTTGCAACGGCTGCGGTTTGTCGGTGCGGTCCATGTCCAGAATGGCAGGTTAGTTGGCAGGTATCGATCCACTCCTGTACCATGTGGTGTTGGGCGTTCTGACACACAGATGAGCCAACACAGTTGTATATGGTACAACGCTATTTTATTTAAACTTTCTATGTACAGTTTTGTCTTGATACTCTGCACGTGGGGATTCCCTGTTTGTGATGTTAAAACAGGTCATGTCCGTGTCCTTGTCCCCAGACCTACTGTCCACCAGGTGCCGTGTTCGTGTTTTTATATGGTTCCTGTCTTTGTGTGTGATTGGTTGTGGTGTTGTGTGTTCTGATTTGTCTGTTGGTGTGTCCATCATGATGTGTGTGTTTGAATATCATGACATACCCAATTCATTTTTCCAATTAAGGAGCAATTTAGCGTGGTCAATCCACCTACCCTGCACATCTTTGGGTTGTGGGGGTGAAACCTACGCCAACACGGGGAGAATGTGCAAACTCCGCACGGACAGTGACCCAGAGCCGGGATCGAACCTGGGACCTCAGCGCTGTGAGGCAGCAATGCTAACCCACTGCGCCACCGTGCTGCCATAAACATCTGCACTTCTGATGTTCGTATCCCATCCTAGTCATGTATTCGTCAAGATGCCTCTTAAACGCCGCTATCGTATCTGCTTCCACCATCTCCCCTGCCAGCACGTTCCAGGCACCCACCAACCTCTGTGTAAAAAACTTGCCTCGTACATTTCCTCTAAACTTTCCCCCTCGCACCTTAAAACTATGTCCCCTAGTAATTAACTTTTCCCATGCTGGGAAAAACATCTGACTATCCACTCTGTCCATGCCCCTCATAATTTTGTAGACCTCTATCAGGTCGCTCCTCAACCTCCGTCGTTCCAGTGAAAACAATTTGAGTTTATTCATCATCTCCTCAT
This sequence comes from Scyliorhinus torazame, assembly GCF_047496885.1. Classification (NCBI taxonomy): domain Eukaryota; kingdom Metazoa; phylum Chordata; class Chondrichthyes; order Carcharhiniformes; family Scyliorhinidae; genus Scyliorhinus; species Scyliorhinus torazame. The sequence goes on along the minus strand of NC_092735.1, from coordinate 23,185,732 downwards.
AGCTAATATTCTCCTGAACAGGCAACATCCCGGTAAACCTCTTCTGGACCCTCTCCAAAGCATTCACATTCTTCTGGTCGTGTGGCAACATGGATGGGGTATTTTTTTTAAAGGTGGGGTTTAAAATAGAGGAGCAAGGTGGCAGTGTAAAGTTGCCAGACTCAACGTCGAGTCCCAGGGGCTGCAATGTGCCCAACCCGAAGTTGAGATGTCGCTCTTCCAGCTTATGCTGTTGTCGCTCAGCATGCAGCAGGCCAAGGAAGGACATGTGAATTTATTAAATCTGTTGTTCTTCTCAGATTGAGGGCTGGATTCTCTGATTTTGGGGCTATGTCCGGAGGATCCGTGGTGTTCTATGTGGGGAAAATCAGCGAGGCCCCCGCACCGGTCCGACCAGTGAGGGGCTAGCAGCCGCGCCTCGTAAAACGCACGGCCTTCCCGGTATAAAGGCCCGGAGAATGGCTGGGTCCATGGCTGCACATGTGCACGGCGATGACCTGCAGCCGTCGTGCCGTACAACACGGCGCCGGCCGCGCGCAGACCCGACCTGCCAGATAGTGCCCCCCTGGACACCCCCATTGCCACCCCCCACCAGTCCCCCCAGCCCTCGCCGAAGCCCCCCCCCCAGCCAGCAGCACGGCTCCCGCCCGACTGTAGCGGCGCTGGACACAGTCCGCAGTCGCCACATCGGGTTCCCGACCGCTGAGACCACACGTCCCCCGCGCGGTGGGGAACCCGTCCCATCGGGGGCGGAGCATCGGGGGAGGGCCTTCAGGTGACGTTCTGAAGTCGTCCGTACAGCGTGCGCCGCACTCCTCGAAGACGCCGTTTTGGAGGAGGCGGAGCATCCGAAAACAGGCACCGCCCCCGATTCGGTCGTAAAAAGGGATTCTCCGGCCAATTGGCTGATGTGTTGGGTACTCTGGATCTGTGGAGACTGCGTTTACCTTAGCAGTAACATAGACAGGCTACCTGTAATTGTACAACTCTATTTTATTTAACTAGGAGCTGTTAAACATACTTGCACTGTGGGTCGACACTATGTTAGATTGACTGAACCTAACCTGACCAGCCTATACTGCTAGCACATGGTGGATGTTTGTGCTACTGACTGCGGGCTCTGTCTGTCTCAGAGGCTGCATCCCGAATGAGCGGGAAAACTAGTGCCCTCTGTGCCCTAACTGGTGATTGGCTGCAGCTGCTGTGCCCTAACTGGTGATTGGCTGCTGTGTTGTGTGTGTTGATTGGTCTGGCAGTGTGTCAGTCAGTGTGTATCTCTGCACCATCATATACTGATGTGTATATTATGACATCAGCGATTACAAAATCGGCATCAGCAAGCGGAGAACCCCCCCCCCCCCGCCCCCGGGTCTTTAGAGTTGGAGTATGAGGGTTTCTCCAGCATCAGGTGGGCCACACCAATGCCGGTTCAAAAAGACGTCCAGGATTAAACAGTCCCATAATGCACTTGTGATGACAGAATTATAGACTTCATGAATCCAGAATGTATTTTGCGACATGTGGCGTTGCTTTGAGATGAAAAAGGGAGACAATTAACTGCTTTGTAGAACAGTTCCTCCTGTAGCATTCTTCATATGGAAGCCATCTTGCACACATTCGCACTCCAGAAATAGCAATAAGAGATTAAAAACAGATCAATCTGTACCTTGAGTCGGTGGAGGGGAGGGCTTTTTTCAGGGGGGGTCGGGATATTTTCTATTAGTCTGCAAGTCATGGCATCTGCTCTTTGCTTTTTAATCTCCAACCAACAACAGTTATGTTGGAGGCTGGGATTTGAGGTGAGTGGGAATTAAAAATAGCCTCATTGGTCAATGTCCAAATTTCCCACCACCATGCTGCTTCTGGGCCAGAGGTGGGGTTGGGGTTGGGGGGGAGGTGCTGTTCTTTGTGTTGCTTACCTAGGATGGATTGCGTAGTATTCCAAAAAGACCACAGTATAGCTTTAACTTAAACAAAGCTACGATTTTATTTACACTACTAAACTGGGTTTCGACACTTGGTCCTTCTAAAATACAGAATTGATCAATAATGCCTAACTACACTCATCTACTGCTAATCTCACTAACTGGTATAAACTATAATCTAACTGTTATAACCTGCCTGCTTGCCATTGGCTGGGGACTAATGACAATCCCACAATCCTGTGGGAGTATGAGCTTCCCCAATGAGCGGGGTGGAGAAATCATTAGTCCCCAGCCAATGGTAAGCAGGCAGGTTATAACACTAACCTTCTCACACTATCTGCTCTGATGACCTTCACTAGCTATCTCCTGCATACACTCCTCCCGTAAGGTCCAGCAACACTGCTTTATATAGTTGTATCTGCAGCTCCCACTAGTGGCTTTTCCTGGTACCTTTGTCATGCTGACAGTTATGGTAATATCACGGGGGACGGGAGGGGGGATCATAGGCTGGCGGGGATACCCACCCGCACTTGGCGGGCAGCCAACCTGATACAGAACAAAGCCACTTAAAGGGGTTAGGGTTCGGGAGTTGACCAGAAATTCCATTTGGTTTCAGATTCTCGCAGGCAGTGGGGGCAGGTGTAGGAATCCGGGGGCAGGCTCGCTGCGGTATACCGGGATAGGGGTGTCGACACTCCAGACCGGGCGACCAACCATCCCAGATTATCCGGGCCTGCCCCCAACTTGGCTTTTCATTCTAAGTTACGGATTAGGCCTTCCCCAGGGTGTATTTGGTCCTGGACATCTTCCTCTGCAGGCGTTGTGTCTGACAAGATTCGAGCCTCGGCAGGTTGGTGATTTGGGCTCGGGGTTGCATAGCGATGGCTCAGTTGGCGGGTGATGGGATGGGAGGATTTGAAGGGTGGAGCTGTGGGGGGTGGGGGTGCGGTGGTGTTGTTGAGGGGGGCGGGGTGGTATTACTGGGGTGGTGGTACACCCGCCAGCAATATCGGACTCGGGCAAGTGACTATGGCAATATTATCCTTCTATGACTGGAGGACCAAATAACCTCATCTTGTCCTCCTGATCCCACATCCTCCTGCTCTCAAAGTCACGCCAAAAGCACCCTCCAATGCAATGTACCCTTATTTATTTTCTTTTTCACCCAGAGTTGGTCACCCTGGCTCTGGGCAGATCCTGATGTCCCCAGGCGCCTCTCCAACCTCCCCACCCCCTTATCCCCCTCTCAGGAGCAGCTATTATCCGCTAGTAACTCACCTTCTGACCCACCCCCCAAAGCCTGTCCGCCATCTACAAGCCACATCGGGAGCGTGACAGAATACTCTCCACTTGGATGAGAGCAGCTCCAACAACACTCAATAAGCTCCACACCAGGGCAGCACGGTGGCGCAGTGGTTAGCACTGCGGCCTCACGGCGCCGAGGTCCCAGGTTCGATCCCGGCTCTGGGTCACTGTCCGTGTGGAGTTTGCAAATTCTCCCCGTGTTTGCGTGGGTTTCGCCCCCACAACCCAAAAGACGCGCAGGGTAGGTGAATTGGCCACGCTAAATTGCCCCTTAATTGGAAAAAAATGAATTGGGAACTCTAAATGTATTTTTCTTAAAAGAAGCTCAACACCATCCAGGCGAAAGCAGCCCCGCTTGATTACCGCCCCATCCACCAACTTAAAACTTCAGTACCTCCATCACAGGTGCGTTAAGAGGCCGTGTGTGCCATCTCCAAGATGCACTACAACAATTCACCAAGGTTCCTTCGGCAGCGGCTTCCAAACCCATGACCACTACCATCTAGAAGGACAAGGGCAGCAATTTGACACATGGGGGTCCCCACCACCTGGAGGTTCCCTTCAAGTCACTCACCATCCTGACTTGGAAATATACTGGCTGTTCCTTCACTGTCGCTGGGTCAAAATCCTGGAGCTCCCTCCCTAACAGCACTGTGGGTGTATGTACACTAGATACTGCGGCGATCCGAGAGGGCGGCTCACCAAACCAAGGGCCTGAGTAAAGGATCAGGTTTAGGAATTCTAGAAGCGAGAATATTAAATTGAGGTGTTGCTAGAACGAGAGCCATGAGCAGGTCAGCTGTCTAGAACCGAGCCAAGGGGTGAAGAGGACGTGGTGTGAGTTAGGATACATACGGCAAAATTACGGGTCAGTTAAAGTTTATGGAGGACGGAAGATGTGAAGCCGGCCGGGAAAGCAGGAATTCTCAGGCTGAAAAATTGAAATCCGTAAAGATTGATTTCAAATCTTGTCCAAAAAAAATCTCTCAAAAAGGGCTGAAGGAAAGGACGACGATCTCCCTCTTATTCAGTCTTTTTCTGAGGCTGTTTTTCTTTTTAGGAAAGCCAAGATTGAAACGTATTTGGCTTCCTGCCTAACGTAGGTTCAACGTAGTGTATCACGGATTAAATCATTGTACAGGGTCGCCTGGCCTTCAAAGATCCCGGGGTCATTCCCCTACATGGAGTGAGGTTTCTGAACCATGGCAATACTGCGCCGCATCTTTGGGCTAGATATCAACCCAGCTTCCTGCTCCTCACCGCCATTTAACTGCTTCGGCTTAGATATTGGGATGAGCTATCCCGTGACCACCCCAATGGCCGGCACCCTTACGGGCACCCGAGCAAAGAGTCGGCAAACAGCCACTGCTCGTGGAACAGGAGCAGCAGGGCAAAAGGGGAATCTGAATCAGGAGGTACCCTGGTGATTGTCACCAGTTGGGCCAAAGAAAGAGAGAGAAATGTCCATGTTGCTTTTGGACGGGCATTCTTTGAGGCCCACCCTTTGGAGCCCGCAGGGAACGTGTCTGAAATCGGGCCTTTGGTCTCACCAGCACATTCGGGCAATTTGTCGGCTCCTATTGTGTCACCTTGGGCAGCTGGTCACACCATGATGCCAGGTTAGGCTTTGGAGATGGTAAGTTGATGGATGGACCACCGGTGAGAGTTGTGGGGGGTGGGTTTGGTGGGCAACAGTTGAGTCATCGCCCGGCACCGAAGGAGAGCTGCACTGCCAGAGGTTTTTCCGGTTAGATGTTAAACCGAGGCAGCGTCCTCCCGTCTGTAACAGGTCCCGTGGTATCATCCTGAAGGAGAGAGCAGGTGGGTTATTCCTGGAGTCCTGCTCAATGATCACCCCTCCCTCAACAACACAAAACATAACCTGGGGGTTATCTCATTGCTGTTCGTGCTGTGTGTTAATTGCCAGCCATGTTTCCCACATCACGGAAATGACTACATTTCAAGCACTTTGCGTCAGCCCTTGTTTGCGAAAGGCGCTGCGTGAATGCAAGGTTTCCTCCTTTTCTTTCTGGGGGAGCCCACCTGCTCTAGCTCAACAGAAGCTATCTTTACCCTCACCTTGGTGTTTGGCAGCCATTACTGAGGCCTAAGTTGAGGCTTCCAGAGAGGGCCCAAATCTTGCTTCACTCAACCCAGACCGATTTGTTTTACTGAGGACCTAAATCAGACGTGAGGCTCTGTGACATTATGAGGAATGTACAGAACTGTAAGGGTTAATGTTATGTCCAAATCAGCCATGAGAGGGAGCTAGATGCAGAACCATATAAAGCGTCGATGCTAAGCCTTCTGGGAGAGAGTTGAGGGGAAGGCTAGAAGACAGACTGGAGGAAAGCTAGTGTGAGTGAGAGCAGATCATAGTTATTGTATTAGTGTAGACATTAGTGGTAGATGAGTGTAGATTGTATGTATATTGTCAATTATTTATTATGTAGAGGTAAGAGTCGAATTCAATTAAATAGCGTAAATAAATCTTCAGCTTTGTTTAATACAACAACAAGTTGTGGTCTTTGTGAACAGTACGCCAACCATCCTAGGATCTGAACCATAAGGAACACCCCTTATCTGAAAGGCTAGCTAAGAGGACATTCAAGGGTTGCACATCTTTCAGGCTAGATGTTAAACGAGAATTGAACCTTCCCTCTGCAGTTCGATGTAAAAGACCTCTTGTCGCCTCATTTGGGGTAATGATGGTGTTGTGTTAATGTCCCTGGACCATTAATTCAGAGGCCCAGGCTAATGTTTTGAGGACACGGGTTCAAATCCCACAACATGCCTGCTGGTGGGATTTAAGTTTGATGAATAAAACATGGAATTGAAAGCTAGTCTCTGTTGTGTTCTGCTTCTTCATGTAGCATAAGCTGCTTCCTTGATGTGTGCTCTGACAAAGGAAGGTTCAGACTTGGAGATAGGTTTAACACATTTATTGAACAGTTAACAATTCTCCTACTTGAGTTCGACTCTCCTGCTAATCTTGCTATAGTAACTCAGTCTAACTAACCAGTCTGCTCTAAGCCACGTGGTGGGTGTGATGCTTCTGTTCTGCCCCTGTACCTTCTCTCTGAGTGTCACCTGTGGAAAAGAGAAAGAGCATGTGTGCCCCATCCTTTTATATGGGTTGCCCCCTTGTGGTAGTGTCACCTCTGGGTGTCTTGAGTGCCCATTGGTCGTGTCCTATTCTATGTGTTCATTAGCTGTATGTCTGCATGTCATCATGTCTCTGGTGCGCCCTCTAGTGTTTACTTAGTCATAGTGTATTTACATTAGCCCCTTGTGTATTTACAGTGATGCATATTACCACAATCTCACATTGAATGTATCATCAATTGTGGCAAAACCTCATCTGGCTCACGAATGCCCTTTAGGGAAAGAAATCTGCCATCCTTACCTGGTCTGGCCGAATGTGACTCCAGACCTCCAGTGGCTGACTCTTAGTTACTGTCTGAAATGGCCGAACAAAACAGTCAGTTCAAGGACAATAAGAGACGGGCAACAAATGTTGGCCCTGCCCTCATCCCATGAAAGAATATTGATTAATGTTTTACATTGCAGACCGACCTTCACGGATTTGCTGCCAAGAAAATTAGTCGTTATAGGAAGGCAGTGGCATAGTGGTATTGTCACTGTACTCGTAATCCAGAGACCCAGAGTAGTGCTCAGGGGACCCGGGTTTCGAATCCCAGCTTGGCAGACGGTGAAATTGAACCAATGATGGCTATGTGGCGATTATCACATAAAATCCGATCTGGCACAGTGGTTAGCAGTGCTGCCTCACAACGCCAGGGACCCGGGTTCAATTCCGGCCTCGGGTGATTGTCTGTGCGAAGGTTCCACGTTCTCCCCGTGTCTGCGTGGGTTTCCTCCGGGTGCTCCGGTTTCCTCCCACAGTCCAAAGATGTGCGGGTTACCATGCTAAATTGCCCCTTCGTGTCCAAAGGTGGTTAGGTCACAGCCTAAGAATAAGGGGTAAGCCATTCAGGACTGAGATGAGGAAGAACTTCTTCTCTCAGAGAGTTGCGACCTTGTGGTATTCTCTGCCACAGAAGGCTGCTGGGGCCAGTTTGTTGGATATATTCGAGAAGGAGCTGGACGTGGCTCTTGCAGCTAAAGGGATCCAGGGGTATGGAGAGAAAGCGAGAGTGCGATACTGAATTTGCATGATCAGTCATGATCATGTTTAATGGTGGTGCAGGCTCGAAGAGCCGAATGGCCCACTGCTGCACCTATTTTCTACGTTTCAATGTCAAGGGATAAGGTGGGGGAGTGGGCCTAGGTAGGGTGCTCTTTCGGAGGGTTGGGGCTGATTCGACGGGCCGAATGGCCTCCTTCTGCACTTTAGGGATTCTACAATTCAAATGTCCCCTTGGGGAAGGAAATCTGCCATCCTTACCCGGTCTGGCCTACCTACATGTGACGCCAGACCACAACAATGGCTGATGCTGAGCTGCCCACTGATGTGGCCTCATTGGGGCCTCTCAGTTCAAAGGATGGGCAACAAACGCTGACCATGCCAACAATGCCCACGTTCTGTCACAGGATAATACCGTCCCTCGGAGACGGGTCAGTGGCTCCCAAAATAATCTTTGTGCCCGCTTGCTGATGTAAAATGGCCGCAGTGAGATCCAATTTCTAACCAGCCCCCACCTCCCCCCCCCCCCCACCCACCCTGCGCCTACGTTTTGTCCAACTACGCGCTGTTGAGATTTCCCACAACAAGCAATCTCTCAGCTCTGCCTTGTCGAGATTAACTCACTGGCAGCTCCTTCGCCGCCTCGCAATCTGATTCACCTCGATGCGTCAATTAACTCTTGACCCCAATATTTCTAACTTCATCTCACACTGGCTTTCTGCATCAGTAACTGTCAATTCTTGTTCACGGGGTTCTAATTCCAGCCATTCAGTCTTGGCAGACGCTGGGATATATTTAGCCCTGCATTTCCCATTGTTTAAGGGAAATAGAGACTGAGAAGGCACACGTCCTGTTCCTGAAGGCAGTGATGCAAGCCTTCCAGCTGAATTACCGGCTGACCCCTGTGTAATGAGGTTCGCCTGGCTGCGGTGTTGACACTCGCTCACTTTGCGAAGCGCCTCGAGCAAGATTTCCCCCAGACTCACCGATAGAGCGGACGGAACGATATCCGGGTCTGCAGGACTGCAAGGCGGATTTGAAAGAAGGAGGTGTGGAGAGGGGAGGGAATATGGCAAAGAAATAAACAAGAACGGCCGTAATTGGAAAAGAAATCCGGGGCGGGAATCTCCGGTGCTCAGCCGCGTGTTTCTCCGGCGGCGTGCCGTGCGCTGCCGAAGGAATTCCGCCCCCCCCCCCACCCGCCGCTTGTGAATTGGGATTTCAAATTGAAGCCACCCCACGCCCTGCCGGGGAACCCATGGGCTGAGAGGGGGGGGGGTGCACCCTCGTCTCAGGGAAACCCGTGGGACAGGAATTTCCCGCCGGCGCGAACAGCCGGTAAATCCCGACCAGACCCTGTGAACTGTTGACGATGGAGCTTCAACACTGAGGAGCTAACAACCCTTCTGGTACTCCCTGATTTTTACTGTCAATCTTTTAATGAAGGAAAATATAAAATCGGAATGCTAGAACACAGCAGCTTGGCGGTGACTCATTGAGTGTCGCTCTACTGTATTTACCCAGAGCCTCAACAAAGAGTTGGGAACCTACAGCTCACCTGGGTTCCGAGTGCGGCCCACGAGACATTTTGTTGACCATTGCCCACGCGCAGGGCCGCCACATTCTGTTGATTTCCGTCCGTGTCGTTTTTTTTTCCTGCCAGTATGGCTGAAGCGATTCGCACGTAAAGCGAGGGCGACTGAGGCGAGGAGCGTGCTGATTGCTCACAACATTGACTGTGAGAGCCGTGTCCAAAGTGTAAATATTTATTTTGTTTTTACCATTTAAAGTCAATGATAGTTCCACATTAATATATAAATTATTAAGCATTTCCTATAACCTGTTATGAAATGTAATAATAATCTTTATTAGTGTCAGAAAAAGGCTTACATTGGCACTGCAATGAAGTTACTGTGAAAACCCCGGATCGCCACACTCCACCACCTGTTCGGGTACACAGAGGGAGAATTCAGAATGTCCAATCCACCTAACAGCACGTCTTTCTGGACTTGTGGGAGGAAACCGGAGCACCCGGAGGAAACCCACGCAGACACGGGGAGAACGTACAGACTCCGCACAGACAGTGACCCAAGCCGGGAATTGAACCCAACTCCCTGGCGCTGTGAAGCAACAATGCTAATTCATGGCATCATGGTTAGTGAACAAGCCCGACTTCAATCTTGCGGCCCACTGAGATGAGGGGGGCTCACTCACCAGCCTGGGTTGCCCATCGATGCCTTAAAAGATGGAATTAATTGGTCAAGCGATAGAATATCCAAAGAGTTTCAAACGTGTTTCTGCAGCCTCTACATTCACGGTGAAAGACTGTCCTATTTTAGAATCTCCGTTCTGCTTCTCGGGATGTTTGACTACATTTAAGTGAAGGAAATGTATAAATGTTGGTGTCATTGCTCCATCTGCACCAAAGTTCAGTCAAATGGGTTTGGATAAGATCTACACTTGAGCTCCTCCAAAACCCCTCTGTTGCCCTGTTTCTGAACTCGCACCGAGTCCTGTTCACCTTGCGCCCACTGACCTTCAGAACTTCTGGTAGCGCCTCAATTTTAAAATACTCATTCTGGCTTTCAACTCCCTCGAGGGCTCGCCCCTCGCGCTGTCTGCCAAACCTACTCCAAACCTACAACCTTCTGACGCGCTCTCCTGATTCTGGGAGAAATCCGACACTCATCGCTCCACCATATGTATTCAGCCGCCTGGGCCCTCAGCTCTGGAATGCGGTCCCTAAACACTCCACCATCCCTCCTCCCTGCCGTTGCCCTCCCCCACCTCCTTTTTAAACGCCCCACCCCTCACTGCTGCCACCTTAACTGTTCTCAAAGAAGTCGATGAACGGCTGCCAACTCCAGGCAAACCCCTCCCACAGTCCCTCTCAAGGCGAACTTGATCTTTTACGACCTGAGGAATTTCACGAGGTTCGCTCACCGCCCCCCCACCCCTCCTGGTTTTGGCAGCCCCAAATCCCTCCACTCCTACACGATCAGTCTCTGGGCTACCAGGTGTGGTGATGTGCATCACTGTAAATACACAAGGGGTTAATGTAAATACACTATGACTAAGTAAACACTAGAGGGAGCACCAGAGACGTCATGACATGCAGACATACAGCTAATGAACACATAGAATAGGACACGACCAATGGCCAGTCGAGACACCCAGAGGTGACACTACCACAAGGGGGCATTACACAACCCATATATTAGGACAGGGCACACATGCTCTGTCTCTTTCCACAGGCGACACTGAGAGAGTAGGACAGGGGCAGATCAGAAGCATCACACCCACCACGTGGCTTAGAGCAGACTGGTTAGTTAGACTGAGTTACTACAGCAAGATTAGCAGGAGAGTCGAACTCATAGAGAACTGTGCTAATGGTTCAATAAATCACATTGAACTTACTTCAAAGCCTGGAGTATCTTTTGGTCAAAGCTGCATTGAGTTGCAGCCTGTGTTATCCCAGAATACATAACACAACACCAGGGAGACAAAGGCCAAAATGTCAGCCTCTCTCGCCCCCTGGACTTCCGACACTCCAAAAATTGCCACTTCTGGACTCGGGACCGCCTTCACCCTCAACACCTCAGACGTAGCGTCGGCAAAACCCCCGCCAGACTCTCTCCAACTTTGAACAGGCCCAAAGCATGTGGACATGTGCACCGTCCACACCTATCCTCCACCTCCTTGAAAAACCACAGTAACTTCATTGCAGTGTTAATGTAAGCCTACTTGTGACACTAAAGATTATTATTATTATACTCACCCTGGCCACCGTCATATGTGCGCACTCTCTCTTTTAAGACGTGACTTCAAACCTACCCCTTTGGCAGGGATTTTGGTCACCTCTCCTCATATCTCTTTATTTGCCTTGCGCGCTCAAAGTTTGCTCGGTAACGCCCCTGTAGTACATTAAAGGTGCAATATAAATGCAGGTTGTTGTTGTTGAGCGGCGAATGAATCTCGTCGATTTACCTGTTCAAACCGTTTCTCTGCCCATTCTAGGCCCCGGGGGGCGGCCCTGAAAAGAATTTCCCCAGAAGAGGCATTAATCATTTTTCTTTTTAAATTAAAGAAAGGAGAGCTGCTTCTAATTTTTGCTGGGCAGTGTTGTCACCTCATTGTTTAAACAGCAAGTGACTGCTGACATTATCCAGATGACTGCAGTGGGAGTTAGTGAGGCTGACAGCGTGTGGGGGCTGAATTAACGTTAATAGAGAGACAGTCATTAATGCAGAGGGGCTTCAGAAGGCTCTGTCATGTCTTGAATGCATTGTTGGGTTTATTTGAAAGCAGCACATGATTAACCTTTGCGCCTCCACAGACCTCCTTAACCTCACCTGCTAGACTCGGGCACAACTGTGGATATATTTAGGGTGATTCTGCCTCAGCGCCTCCTGCTTATTGCCCACAAGCACCGATAGGAAAGCTATAGGGAACAAACAAATCACCGTGGAAACCACCTCTCCTCCAAAGGAGGGGGTGACGACGAAAGTTGCCGAACCTGGAAAATTCCACCTTGCCGCATTAAACTTGCCCCGTTAAAATTACTCCACGTTTCGGGTCCTTTGAGGTTGGCAGTGGGTTGCACAGCCTCATGACGCCCCCCCCCCCCCCCCCCCCCCCCCGCCGGAGTCTGAAGGCCGTTGGTTCAAATCCTGGTCCGGACACAAAATCGTGGCCGGCGCTCCCGCTTAAGGAGCGCTGCACTATCAGGGGAGTGCCGCCTTTCAGATGAATCCGAGGTTAGCTCCCATGGCACTATTTCGGAGACGGGTCGGTGCGTTCCCTCCAGTTTCCCTGGTCAATGTCCATCCCTCAACTGAGAAACTGGTTACCTGGCCGTTGCTGCTTGCGGGAGCTTGCTGTGTGCAAATTGGCCGCCGAGTGTCTTACATTATGTAGCGTTCCATTGCCCTGTGTTCCATTGTGTGAGCCTGTTTTCAACTGATGCTCACTGTACTTGAACGGTTAAGCCTGGTGTGGACGCAGAGCAAGGTAAAGCCACTGTAAAACCTGAGTTTGAAGCATGGAGCAGACATTTTAAAGCAGACTGATTTAAACCCGTTATACACATGAAACCTGGTGTCATCTCTGCATGGACCCCAGATATAAAATTTGCAACACTCTTCAACAATGACTGCTCTTCAAAAAATGCTTCATTGGCTGTATTGGCTATAAAAATGCTTTATTCAGCGGCTGGTTTAGCACAGGGCTAAAGAGCTGGCATTTAAAGCAGACCAAGGCAGGCCAGCAGCACGGTTCAATTCCCGTACCAGCCTCCCCCGAACAGGCGCCGGAATATGGTGACTCGGGGCTTTTCACAGTAACCTCATTTGGAGCCTACTTGTGACAATAAGCGATTTTCATTTTCATAGCGGGGGGCAGCAGCAGTTAACCGGTGAGACTGCAGAAGTGGAGTTGGAGGTGGGGGTGTTTTTGGAGCGTTCTCGTTAGAGCAGGGAAGATGAAGAAGAGACTTATTCCACACTTATTCCAAGTGTGGGGTTCCGATTGAGCAGAGGGCGAGGAGCTGTGTCCAGGCAGACCTGGTGACCAGAGGATGTAGACTTAAGGAAGTGGCAAAAAAATAAGTCCAGGCAGAATATGAGGACAACTATTTTTTAGCGCCTCCCAATCAGGAACGTGCTGTCGGAAGGGGCGGTGGAAGCAGATTCAATAGTCACTTTCAAAAGTAACTTAGCCGGTAGATACTTGAAAAGGACAAGGATGAACAAGACTACGGGGTCAGTTGGGACGAATTGGATAGCTGACACAGGCATAATCCGCTCAATTGTCTCTTTCTGTGCTGTATCGTTCTACGATTCCAGGTAGTGTTTGATTAGGTAGAAAATTTACCTTCATTCTTTAAGGATGATGGCGGGCTGATTAAGGCTCCACTAGGCCCCAGCCTAAACCTTGGCCTCCATCGCAAGAGGACTTGAGTACAAGAACACGGATGTCTTACTGCAGCTGTATAGAGCCTTGAAGAGACCACACCTGGATTGCTGCCCACGGTTTTGCTCTCTTTATCTAAGGAAGGATATAATTGCCACAGAGGGAGTGTGGCGAAGATTCACAAGCCTAATTCCTGGGACAGCAGTATTGTCATGTGGGGTGAGTTTGGGTTGATGGGGCCTGGAATTTAGGAGAATGGGAGGGGTTCTAACTGAGTAGTCAAGGTAGATACAGGAAGAATGTTCCTGATGGCGGGGGAGCCCAGAACTAAGGTAAGGGGGTAAACCTTTTAGGACTGAGGTGAGGAGAAATTTCTTCACTCTTCCTGGCTTGCCAACAATAGGGATATTGAGGAAGGGGGGGGGGCTTTTGGGGGGAACGGTGCTCAGTCCTGTACACTGCGAGGTGCAGCACCTCCCACCTTTTGTAAAACACTCCCTCTCCTTATAGTCCTTATAGCTCGCTAATGACAAGCTAATCAGTCACTCAATATGCTGTTATGCTTAATGGGGGTAGTTTATGTTGCACCCTGGATTGCAGGTTTAAGATTCCGCTGCTATAAAAGGATTACAGAAAAATGTAAATGGTTACAGAAAATGATTGCATTTAGCAAGGTGAGACAAATAAGAGAGAAAAAAATTAAATTAATTTAAAAAACTGCTTCGGTAATCTCTCAGGAAATGAAACCTTCACTGTTATCTAACATCAGAATGCTCAAATTACTTTACTTCCTGTAAGTAGATACAACTCCATTATCTAACTCAAATATGCTATTAACTCTGGTCTACAATCATGCAAAGTGTCTCTCCTCTGGCTGAGCACTCTGCTTCCCGTGATCAGTGGGCACTCTCATGGAGATCCCCGTCCGACAATTCATTCAATCATAGAATCCATACAGTGCAGAAGGAGGCCGTTCGACCCATCGGGTCTGCACCGGCCCTTGGAAAGAGAATCCTACCGCAACTTCACCCTATCCCCGTAACCCAGTAAACCCACCTTAGATTTTTGGACACCAAGGGGCAACTTAGCATGGCCAATCCACCTAACCTGCACATCTTAATAATAATAACCTTTATTGTCACAAGTAGGCTTACATTAACACGGCAATGAAGTTACTGTGAAAAGATCCAAGTCGCCACACTCCGGCGCCTGTTCGGGTACACTGAGGGGGAATTCAGAATGTACAATTCACCTAACAGCAGGTCCTTTAGGACTAGTGGGAAGAAACCGGAGCACCCAGAGGAAACCCACGCGGACACGAGGAGAATGTGCAGACTCCCCACAGACAGTGACCCAAGCCGGGAATCGAACCTGGGACCCTGGCGCTGTGAAGCCACTGTGCTAACCACTGTGCTACCGTGCTGCCCATTTGCCGTTCGGTGTAGCACCACAGCAGGGTGACAGGTAGATGGTTTGGTGTGTGTAGGTGGTTGGTATGGCCATGGAAGTACTCAGTGTGGTAAGAAAATGCCCCCAGTTAGAACTATCAGTGTTATATTTTTGTATTTTTGTTAATTTGCGACTGCGGAATCCTAGCTTGTCTCCTATGAATGTGTGGACAGGTCATTGATGTGTTGGGTAGGCTGGGTCGATGTGGACTGCACTTGATGCAGTGTAGCGAGAGACAGACCTCCAACACTTGATAAGATTTTATTTAACATCTAAACTATTATACGTGTTCAATTGTGGGTTGACACTATGCTGACTTGACTGGTACTAGCCTAACCAGACTTACTAGCTACCACATGGTGTTTGCACTGGCCAGCTCACTAACTCTGACTGTCCCAGAGGCTGGGTCCCGGGAGAGCGGGAAAACTGGTGCCCTCTGGTTTTATAGTGGTCGTGTCCTGTCTGGTGATTGGCTGCTCTGTTCTGTGTGCTTACTGGTCATCCTGTGTGTCAATCACTGCCTGTCTGCACTCCATTATATACATAGATGTATATTATGACATCTCCCCCCCCTTTTTTTTCTATATTGTGTGTGTTGAGATAATAAATATTAAGGTGCATGTGCGTGTGGATGTGTATATGTGTGTGCCTATATACAGAATGTGCTAAAATGACGTTATGTACACAGGAAGGTGTCGCTAGTGCAGATATAGGGCAGATGAAATGGTAAAAAACGATATTTACAGAGGACAAAACGATAAGGTAACACAGTTGTGCAAAAGTTCAGTCTATACGTTTAGTCTCTGCGGCGGGCGATGAATTCTGGTTGACCGCCTCAAGGGTGGATCAGGGGCCGCCTGCACTTGGATAGGCGGGACCGCCGCCAATGCGGTTGTCATAGAGATCGGCAGGATTGCTGGTAGATCAGTGGAAGAATGCTTGGTCTGAAACGGATGGTGTCGAGATCGGATTTGGAGATGAGGTTCGCCGATGCGCCGGTGTCCAGTTTGAACCGGATGCGAGCCTTGTTGACTGTGAGGACAGCACACCACTCGTCGTCGGGATCCACGCTGAGGATCGGGAGGTGCTTCGCTGTCTTGGAGAAAGGCAGCGCATGCTTCGTAATGGTGCCCACCCGGTATGGAGATTTGAGGGACGCAGCATCAGGATCTGTTGGGCCGTTGGAGTTGGAGTCTGGCATGTCCTGCTCTATTGAACGGACGCTTCTGTGCCGCGGCTGGGATCGCTGGATGCTGGGCAGTGGAGCAGATCTGCAAAGGGCTGCGTAGTGGCCAAGCTTGCCACACTGTAGCACCATCGTGATTATGCCGGACATTGCTGCTTTAAATGGGCGGAGCCACAATTCAGACACGTCATGACGCCAACGTCAGCGCGTTCCGTGCGCCATCGCGCATGAGCAGTGCAGTCGAACGACGTGCGCACCTGCGCAGTCTGGTCATCGGTCTCGCCGTCCCCTCGGTCGTGGCGCGCATGCGCAGGGGCCCGGGAAAAGCGCGCGGAATGGCCACTCTCGTCGATACTGAGGCCCTGCATTTGTGCGATGGCTGCACCCGTTCTGCCTCGTGGGAGGTTAGCTTTGCCGTTTCTGCCGCCCTGATGTGGGAGTACCGATTGTTAGCGTGTTCGTGGAGAACGCACGTTTCGATGGTGATGGTGAGGGTGAGCTGCTTGACTTTCAGGAGCTGCTGGCGAAGGGAATTGGAGTGGACCCCGAAAATGATCTGATCCCGGGTCATAGAATCAGTGGTCGAGTCATAGTTACATGACTGCGCGAGGATGCAAAGATGGGTCAGAAAGGATTGAAAAGGTTCATCCTTACCCTGAGACCTCTGCTGGAAAATGTACCGTTCAAAGCTCTCATTCACCTCAGTGTCACAGTGGCTTTCGAACTTCAGTAGGACTGTTTTAAATTTCATCTTGTCTTCACCTTCAGCGAATGTAAGGGAGTTGTAGATGTGGACAGAGTGGTCCCCGGCTGTGGAGAGGAATAGTGCGATTTTCCTGGCGTCCGATGCGGCCTCAAGATCGGTGGCTTCGAGATAGAGTTGGAACTTTTGTTTGAAGATCTTCCAATTTGCACCGAGGTTGCCGGCGATGCGGAGCTGCGGACGAAGGCGGACATTTTCCAAGTCACCGGATGGTTGTTTGCTGGTCAACACTGATTCCCTCAGGGTAGATCCGTCAATTTTCAGCATCACTCAGTTGGTACCATGATGTGTTGGGTAGGCTGGGTCGATGTGAACTGCACTTGATGCAGTGTCGTGAGAGACAGACCTCCAACACTTGATAAGATGCAACATGATTTTATTTAACATCTAAACTATTGTACATGTTCAACTGTGAGTTGACACTATGCTGACTTGACTGGAGACCTGATACTAGCCTAACCAGACTTACTAGCTACCACATGGTGTTTGCACTGGCCAGCTCACTAACTCTGACTGTCCCAGAGGCTGGGTCCCGAGAGAGCGGGAAAACTGGTGCCCTCTGGCTTCATAGTGGTCGTGTCCTGTCTGGTGATTGGCTGCTCTGTTCTGTGTGCTTACTGGTCATCCTGTGTGTCAATCACTGCCTGTCTGCACTCCATAATATACATAGATGTATATTATGACAGTCATGTATCCTGGAGAGGACTGGGTTCCTTATGAATTGTCCTTGTGGTTCATGTCTCTGGCTTTTTTGGGGTAGGGGGAAATATATAATGGTGCACGCCCAGGAGGGGTGGGTTAATCCTTGATTGGCTAATCTTCCTTGGGTTGGCCTTCAATATTTACTTGGCAGCGTGGGTAGTGGCAGTGGTCACATGATTGGGTAGGTTAGGGTATAAGTAACTGCGTTTACCGGGGTCGGGTGGAGGGTATGTTGCCTCCTCTCGAGGGCTCCTGGTCTGTTCCCCTTCTTGACATAAGTGTCCAGAGGGGGTTAGCAGCCTGTGGGCTGGAGGGTAGGCTGGGTGGGGAGCTTGGCGCCTTCCTCTAAGTACCCTTATATAGAGACTTCCAGATTGCCCCCCTTCTTGAAGCCTGGGCCCACCTGAAAAGCAGTGCCCCATTTTATGTGTGGTTCCGCTGTTCTGCCCCTGGAGTTGTTTTTGTGAAGCTGTACGATACTAGACTTCATCTGGCATCCCTTGGCTAACCTTGACGTTCCTCCCTTTTTGGGGGTTCCTCTTCCCTACTTGGGTAAGAAGGGTGCACAGGTCCTGATTTGGTCGATTGTGTCTCAGGAGGTTTCCCTTATCGTGGCGAGGCGGGGAGGATCGTACCCCTCCCGAGACGCCCAGTTGGTGGGTGCCTTGATGACTCCTCTTCTCCTTGTTGGTGGGGATTCCTCAGTGGGGAGTGGGCGGGGGGGGGGCGGGGGGGTGCAAATCTCCTCATAGCGATGGGGTTGGAACGGTGCCTCTGATGTGACTGGAGAGGAGTAAAGCCTGTTGCGCAGCTAGTCCTGGCATGGCGTGGGTATCCTTGGTTTACTGGTTCCTGTATACAAGAGTGTACAATGCCAAGCCATGCCTTGTATTGAGAGCGGTATCCTGTTGTTCCCCTTTGCTGGAGATGTTTCTTCTTGGCCTGGGCGTCTTGGGGGTTTTCGAATATGCAGCTTTTTCCTTTTTTGCCTGATGGTGGGGCTGTGCGCCATGAAGCCCTCTGCTCGTGGCTGCATCCTGTTATCCTCAGGCCCTCTGCTCTTGGCTGTATCTTTTTATCCTATTATTGTTTTTTAAAATAAATTTAGAGTACCCAATTCATTATTTCAAATTAAGGGGCAATTTATCGTGGCCAATCCACCTCCCCTGCACATCTTTGGGTTGTGGGGGTGAAACCCACGGAAACACGGGGAGAATGTGCAAACTCCACACGGACAGTGATCCAGAGTTGGGATTGAACCTGGGACCTCGGCGCCGTGAGGCAGCAGTGCTAACCACTGTGCCACCGTGCTGTCCAATCCTATTATTGTTAATGTGTTGGGAGACCCCGACCGCAATGATTGAACCATGGGCAGCACGGTGGCACAGTGGTTAGCACTGCTGCCTCACAGCGCCAGAGACCCGGGTTCAATTCCGGCATCGGGCGACTGTCTATGTGGAGTTTGCACATTCTCCCCGTGTCTGCGTGGGTCTCCTCCGGGTGCTCCGGTTTCCTCCCACGAAAGATGTGCAGGTTAGGTGGATTGGTCATGGTAAATTGTCCCTGAGTGTCCAAAAAGGTTAGGTGGGGTTGCTGGGTTACAGGGATGGGGTGGAGGCATGGGTTTGAGTAGGGTGCTCTTTCCAAGGGCCGGTGCAGGCTCGATGGGCCGAATGGCCTCCTTCATTTTCATAGATTTTCATAGAAGTTACAGTGCAGAAGGAGGCCATTCGGCCCATCGAGTCTGCACCGGCTCTTGGAAAGAGCAACCCTACCCAAGCCCACACCTCCACCCTATCCCCGTAACCCAGTAACCCCATCCAACACTTAAGGGCAATTTTGGACACTAAGGGCAATTTAGCATGGCCAATCCACCTAACCTGCACATCTTTGGACTGTGGGAGGAAACCGGAGCCACCCGGAGGAAACCCACGCACACACGGGGGGAACGTGCAGACTCCGCACAGGCAGTGACCCAAGCCGGGAATCGAACCTGGGACCCTGGAGCTGTGAAACAATTGTGCTAACCAATAGGCTACCATGCTGCCCTGTAAATTCTATGTGATTACCTCCACGTGAACCAACGGTATGGATAGTTGCTGGCCGACTGTATAAATGTGTGGAATCTCTGTTCTGTGCTGGATCCTGCGTTTAGTGGTTATATGTAAAATATCCTCTTAGAACTAGCAAATTTGTTCTGTATATTTTTCTCTCGTCATTTTGGGGTTCAAGAGCAATGACTGGCTCCTGTAAAGGTTCAGACCCATCTTATATCTGAGAAAAAGACACCGTAATGCGTTATTGATGCCTCTGGTATGACTGGAGTAGAGGGAGATATTTCCTGGTGCACCCCCAAACATGGCGCGAAGATCTTATCCTATATTTTTGTCGGGTGGAAGAACGTTCCCTGCATGTGAAGGTGTGCCCCATTTTACCATGGATCCATGGCCTTACCCGCTTCTCCCTCATTCTCAGGTTTACCTGTTGGTACATAGAGAGGCATCCGGCTTAATGATTAAACTGAGCCGACTGTGTTGTTCTTCTCCTGCCTTTCCCCGTATTCGTGCACAACTGAGACGCTAATGCTGTGCTTGTGCCAGTCCTGACGACTGGTTGCTTTACGCGTAAAAATGGAAAAAGCCTAATAAAAATGTATATTAAAAATAACTAAAGATATTTAGCGATGCTACGCTGTGGAACAGTTGGCCTATTCAGCATCTCAATTGCTTTCACCTCGTCAGCAATGGAAGGAGCCCCCTTTAGAGATCTTCATGTTTCTGTTTTTCGCAAGGGTGCCAAAGGGCTTGCTCACAACGCGCGTTAAATTGTAAATTCAATTTTAGCCCCAAATGGGATGGTTTTCACCCTTGGATATAAACAGCTCATCTCATTGGCTGCCAAAAGTGCTTGAGCACCTGACGTAGGCCAGACTGGGTTAAGGATGGTAGATCTCCTCCACCACCCCCTGCAACCCCCCCCCCCCAGACATCATTAAACTGGGTGGTGGGTTGTTAACAACAATCGATAATAGTTGATAGTTTTCATGTTCGCCATTACTGAGATGGATTTTCCACATCCCCCCCCCCCCCCACTGCAGCTGAGGGAGTCTTCCAGTCCCGCCGATGTCCACGGCGTTTCGCAAGTCTCGCCCATCCCGTCGCAGAGGGGTCGCACTCGACGGGACTGGAAGACCCCGCTAACGGGTAAGGGCTGGATAATCCCGCCATGTGTCATTACCTCAGGCCTCTGGATTGCTGACCCACTAGGCCCCATAAGGGAATGTTCCCATTAAGTCCCAGAGAGCCTTTATCCAGTAGCATAATCAGAAAGATATTGGGCTGGATTCTCCGCAGCCCGATGCCGAAATCGTGATCGGCGATCGGGCGGAGAATGGATTCCGACGCCGGAAACGGGGCCGGCACCTGTTTCATGTCGATCCGCCCCCTCCAAACTGGCGTCATCATGACCCACGCCGCGCGCCATTTCAACACCATTGGCGTGTGATCGGCCGGCCATCCCGCAATGCTCCGACCGCGATGGGCCGAATTCCCGACGGTGCGGACCATGTGGCAGCTGCGGACAGTGCCGGCTGTGGACAGTGTCCAACGGCGCCACACTCGGCCGGGATCCATGCCACTGGCTGGGGGCGGTGCTTCTGCTAGGGCTGGGGTAACTGGTGGGGGTGGCCAGGGGCGGGCTGTGGGGTTGGGTTCGTGCACAGTCGGCGCCATGGTTTACGGCGCGACCGGTGCAGGTCATCAGCCGCGCACACGTGCGGCTGAGGACCCGGCCATTCTCCAGCCGTTTTTGGCACGGTCCGTGGGAGTTTCACTCAGCATCTGTGCTAAACCCTCACCGGAATCGGTGAGGTGAGGCACGTATAGAGAGGTGGTCACACCGCAGGCTCAGACTCCGCAGGCAGGAAGGAAATGGGTGACAACCTGACAGAGCAAGAGAGCCAGGCAGGAATCTCCTGTGGCCATTCCCCTGCAGAACAGATATACCGCTTTGGATACTGTTGAGGGGAATGGCCTCTCAGGGGAAAACAGCAACCAACCCCGTGGCACCTGCTGCAGAGGGGAGCAGTAATAAGTGTAACAGTGCAATAGCTCTAGGGGATTCAATTGTTAGGGGAATAGACAGGCGTTTCTGTGGCCGCAAACGAGACTCCAGGATGGTATGTTGCCTCCCTGGTGCTAGGGTCAAGGATGTCTCAGAGCGGGTACAGGACATTCTGGAGGGGGAGGGTGAACAGCCAGTGGCCGTGGTACACATTGGTACAAACGATATAGGTCAAAAAAAGGTATGAGGCCCTAAAAGCAGAATGCAGGGAGCTAGGAAGGAAGTTAAGAAATCAGACCTCGAAGGTAGTGATCTCAGGATTACTACCGGTGCCACGTGCTAGTCAGAGTAGAAATGACAGGATATATAGGATGAATACGTGGCTGAAGGGATGGCGTCGGGGAGGGTTTCAGATTCCTGGGGCATTGGGACCGGTTCTGGGGGAAGTGGGACCTGTACAAACTGGACGGGTTACACCTGGGAAGGACTGGAACTGATGTCCTAGGGGGGCTATTTGCTAGAGCGGTTGGGGAGGGTTTAAACTAAAATGCCAGGGGGGTGGGAACCTACGCAAGGAGTCAGAGAAAGAGGGAACAAGGACAAAAGCAAAAGGTAGAAAAGTGAATAAGAAAAGTGATCGGTGGAGAAACCAAGGACAAACGTCAAACAGGGCAGTGGAGAAAAATATTGAGAGCAAGACAAGCATTGTGAAAAAGACAAACTTAAAGGCTCTGTGCCTTAATGCACGGAGCATTTGCAATAAAGTGAACTAATCGTGCAGATAGATATAAATGGGTCTGACATAATTGGGATTACGGAGACATGGCTGCAGGGTGAACAGGGATGGGAACTGAATGTCCCAGGGTTCTCAGTATTTAGGAAGGACAAGCATAAAAGAAAAGGTGGTGGCGTGACACTGCTGGTTAAAGAGGAAATTAACACAATAGTGAG
Organism: Scyliorhinus torazame; assembly: GCF_047496885.1. NCBI lineage: Eukaryota > Metazoa > Chordata > Chondrichthyes > Carcharhiniformes > Scyliorhinidae > Scyliorhinus > Scyliorhinus torazame. Next base: position 23,163,332 of record NC_092735.1, on the reverse strand, counting down.
ATAGGATATTAGCTCTGGCAATGTGGAATCTGTCTGGGTAGAGTTGAGAAATACCAAGGGACAAAAAACATTAGTGGGTGTCATATATAGACCCCCAAACTGCACTGGTGAGGTTGGGAATAGCATTAAACAAGAAATTAGTGATGAATGTGATAAGGGAATATTGGTGATCATGGGTGATTTTAATCTTCACATAGATTGGGCAAATCAAATTAGCCACAATGCCGTAGAGGAGGAATTCCTGGAGTGTATACCGGATGGTATACACTACAACATGTGGAGGAACCAACTAGAGAGCAGCCCATCTTAGACTGGGTACTGTGTAATGAGAAGGGAATTATTGCCAATCTGGCTGTACGAGACCCCTTGTGGATGAGCGACCATAACATGATAGAATATTTTATCATGATGGAGCGTGAAGTAGTTGATTCGGAGACTAGGGTGCTGAACCTTAATAAAGGGAACTATGAGGATATGAGGCGTGAGTTGGCCTTGATAGATTGGCGAGAGTTACTTCAAGGGATGACAGTGGATAGACAATGGCAAACATTCAAGAAACGCATGGAGGAACTACAGCAACTGTTCATTCCTGTCTGGCACAAAAGCAAAGGGGGTAAGAGGGCCAATCCATGGCTTACAAAGGAAATTAGAAATAGTATCCGATCCAAGGAAGAAGCATACAGATTGGCCAAGAAAAATAATAGTTCTGAGGATTGGGAGCAGTTTAGAATTCAGCAAAGAAGGACAAAGGGATTGATTAAGAAGGGGAAAGTACAATACGAAAGGAAGCTTACAGGGAACATAAAGACTGATACTAAGAGTTTCTACAGATATGTGAAGAGAAAGAGATTGGTAAAGAGAAATGTAGGTCCACTGCAGACAGAAACAGGGGAATGCATAATAAGGGACAAAGAAATGGCTGAGCAATTAAACACATACTTTGGTTCTGTCTTCACAAATTAGGACACAAATCAGATCCCAGAAATGTTGGAGAATGAAAGGTTTAGTGAGAGGGAAGAACTGAGGGAGATCAACATTAGTAGAGAAATGGTGCTGGGAAAACTGATGGGACTGAAGGCGAATAGATCCCCAGGGCCTGAGAATCTGCATCCCAGAGTGCTTAAGGAGGTGGCTCTGGAAACAATGGATGCATTGGTGGTCATCTTCCATGATTCGATAGACTCTGGAACTGTCCCTGCAGATTGGAGGGTAGCTCATGTCACTCCGATATTCAAAAAAGGAGGTAGAGAGAAAGCAGGGAATTATAGACCAGTAAGTCTAACATCGGTAGTGGGGAAAATGCTTGAATCCATTATCAAGGACTTTATAGCGGAACATTTAGAAAGCAGTGGCAGGATTAGTCAGACTCAGCATGGATTTGAAGGGAAAATCATGCTTGACAAATCTGTTGGAATTCTTTGAAGAGTTAACCAATACAGTTGACAAGGGGGAGCCAGTCGATGTGGTATATTTGGACTTTCAGAAGGCGTTTGACAAAGTCCCGCATAAGAGATTATTGTGCAAAATTGTGCAGAGAGGAAACAAAGAGTAGGGATTAATGGGTCCTTTTAAATTTGCAGGCAGTAACCAGTGGGGTACCACAGGGATCGGTGCTGGGATCCCAGCTATTCACAATATATATTAATGATTTGGATGAAGGAACAAAATGTAACATCTCAAAGTTTGCAGATGATACCAAATTAGGTGGGAGGGTGAATTGTAACGAGGATGCAGGGATTCTATAGCAAGATCTGGACAGGTTGGGCGAGTGGGCAAATCAATGGCAGGTGCAGTATATTTGGATAAGTGTGAGGTTATTCACTTTGAAAGCAATAACAGGAAGGCAGATTACTACCGGAATGTTTGTAAATTGGGAGGGGAGTGTGCAGCGGGACCTGGGCGTCCTTGTGCACCATTCGCTGAAGGTAAGCATGCAGGTGCAGCAGGTGGTAAAGAAGGCTAATGGTATGTTGGCCTTCATTGCAAGAGATTTTGAGTATAGAAGTGTTGCTGCAATTGTACGGTGCCTTGGTGAGGCCACACTTGGAGTGTTGTGTGCAGTTTTGGTCTCCTTCTCTGAGGAAGGATGTTCTTGCTCTCGAGGGAGTGCAGCAAAGGTTTACCAGACTGATTCCAGGGATGGCAGGACTGTCATATGAGGAAAGGTTGACTAGGTGGGGATTGTTCTTGCTGGAGTTCAGAAGAATGAGGGGGGATCTCATAGAGACTTATAAAATTCTAACAGGACTAGACAGGGTAGATGCAGGGAAGATGTTACCGATGATGGGTGTGTCCAGAACCAGGGGTCACAGCCTGAGGATTCAGGGTAAACCATTTCGGACAGAGATAAGGAGACATTTCTTCACACAAAGAGTGGTGAGCCTGTGGAATTCATTACCACGGGAAGTAGTTGATGCCAAAACTTTGAATATATTCAAGAGGCGGCTGGATATAGCTCTTGGGGAGAATGGGATCAAAGGCTATGGGGAGAAAGCAGGATTAGGCTATTGAGTTGGATGATCAGCCATGATCGTGATGAATGGCGGAGTAGGCTCGAAGGGCCAAAAGGCCTCCTCTTGCTCCTATCTTCTATGTACCTATGTAGGTTCTCGCGCCTATGTTCCGGTCGTGAAAGTCAGGTGTCAACACTTGGTCTCCCAAACGGAGAAACCGGCCCATTGATTCCCAGCCAGAGAAGGAAACATTAGGAAAGGTGAACGAAACATTTGGTCGGCTAGGTAAGCTTGAGGGGGCATCTTCAAGGAAAGTGAAGTGAAGTGGTGGAGTGGCTTGGGGCAGGAACTGCAGAGCTGGGAGCGGAGATGGTTTAACCCGGTTAATGCATGGGCCCTGTACTCCCAGAGCGGGTTTGAGGCATGTCGCAGTCTGCACAATCCGAGCCTGGGCCCATCTGAGAACACCCCTGCTTCGAGAGCGAGGGCTTTGCTGAACCCACTGTCACTTAGGTGCTAACGTCTCTTTTTTTTGACAGGCAGAAGTTGCTGTTTCCACCGCCTCACCTTTTCCTGATAATTTGGAGGACGTCAAATACAAATGACATGCACAGAGGCTCATCCACCCCTATTTCATCAATTTAAGTTCCTCCCCCCTTCTCCACCTCCCCCCTGCATTCATTACAGCTCTTTATCTTTTCAGGGACATATAGCTGGTTGTAAGGTTTAACGGTGTGTGGGCTGGGAGATGACTGGGTTCTCTGCAGAGAGAATGCTGATTGAATTAGATGCAGTACAGCGTGGTGGGTTTAAAATGACTAGCGAAAGAAGCTGGACAGAGTCGACGGGGAGAATCCGTTCCTGTTCATAAAAGGATCGAGAACGAGAGGGCGCAGATTTAATTTGCAAAAGAAGCAAATGAAAAATGAAATGAAAATCGCTTATTGTCACAAGTAGGCTTCAAATGAAGTTACTGTGAAAAGCCCCTCGTCGCCACATTCCGGCACCTGTTCGGGGAGGCTGGTACGGGAATTGAACCCGTGCTGCTGGCCTGCCTTGGTCTGCTTTCAAAGCCAGCGATTTAGCCCCGTGCTAAACCAGAAATGTGTTGCGAGGAAGAAACTTTATCGCACAGGGGGTGGTTGGGGGCCTCGGGTGCACTGTCTGCAAGTGTGGTGGAGGCAGGTTCGATCGAGGCAACTCGAGAGGGCATCAGGTGATTGCGTGAATGGTTAAGGCGAAAAGGCAGGTGGATGGCATTAAGTTATGATGCTCGCATCAGAGAACCGGTGCAGACACGATGGGCCGAATGGCCTGTTGCTGCAGCGTAACTGGCATAATCTGGGGTTAAGCAGGTCATGGGGCACTTATGAGAATGGGGAAATTGATATTCCCAAAAGACTATGGGGAACACACACTCCCCCAACCAGAGGGCCATCTACTGTGAGCTGGCTCCTGTAGTAGAATAACTGCTCTGTACATAGAATTTCTACAGTGCAGAAAGAGACCATTTAGCCCATTGAGTCTGCACCAACCCTTGGAAAAACCACCCCACTTAAGTCCACACTTCCACCCTATCCCCTGTAAACATTCCTAACTTTTTTGGACACTAAGGGCAATTTAGCATGGCCAATCCACCTAACCTGCACATCTTTGGACTGTGGGATGAAACCGGAGAAAACCCACGCAGACATGGGGAGAACGTGCAAACTCCACACAGACAGTGACCCAAACCAGGCATCGAACCTGGGACCCTGGAGCTGTGAAGCCACAGTGCTAACCACTGTGCTACCGTGCCACTCTTGGACTCTTGTTTCGTTGCGTTAAACCTTTTTCCTTTGACTCAACCTGTTCGGCTCGGTGTGGACTCACATTACAATAATAATAATAATCGTTATTAGTGTCACAAGTAGGCTTACATTAATGCTGCAATGTAGTTACTGTGAAAATCCCCTCGTCGCCACATTCCGGCACCTGTTCGGGCACACAGAGGGAGAATTTAGAATGTCCAATTCACCTGACAAGCACGTCTTTCGGGTGGGAGGAAAGTGGAGCACCCGGAGGAAACCCACGGAGACACGGGGAGAGCATGCAGACTCCGCACAGACAGTCACCCAAGTCGGGAATCAAACCCAGGTCCCTGGCGCCTTGAAGCAATAGTGCTAACCACTGTGCTACCCTGCCGCCCGACAGTAACGATTCTGTGATACGGGGTGAGGAAAGCTTGCCTGCAGCCACTCACGGGATCATAGAATCCCTACAGCGCAGAAGGAGGCCATTCGGCCCATCGGGTCTTTGGACAGTCAGGTGAAGTTTAGCCAAATCCACCTAACCTGCACATCTTTGGACAGTGGGAGGAAACCAGAGCAGCCGGAGGAAACTGGAGCAGACACGGGGAGAACGTGCAGACTCCGCACAGTCACCCGAGGCCGGGAATCGAACCGGGGTCCCTGCCGTAAAAATTCCTCGCTCCGTCTCTGTTAGGCTGACGGCTGAAAAGCCAAAGGAAAGTTCAAGCATTTAATATCTACTTGACAAGGGGCAGCCATGGAAATGCCAGCAGCAGGCAAGCAGCACAACAGGCTGCACACAGCCGAGGAGACACAAAGAGGCTGCTTTATTCTAAATGATGAATGAGTGGTGCAGAAAACTTCCGAACCTTGCGGAGCCCAGCCGTGTGAATCCTGTCAACTCTCCACCCCCGTACGCGAGGCTGATTGGTCCTTTTGTTGGCCGCGAAGCAGCTGATTGGCCCCTCTCGGTAAAGCACCTGAGCGGGTCTCTTCGCTGCCACTCGCAGGGATTGACACAATTTACAGCAATATTGACGAGCGTGTCAGAGAGCTGGATCACTGTTTGCAAAGATTGGGAACGGTGCCTCTTGCTGTCAGCGTGTTTGTTTAAAGTGCCGGCTTTTTTTAAAAATTCTGCCTAGGAGAGAGCTGGAACAGGCAACGCAGAACTGGTGTCTTTACCTGCACGGCTCCAGGCACAGGGGGGGGTGGGGGGCTGATCTCCGACCACCAAAGGTAAGCCTATTGTGGACACCTTCCCAGGGAGGATTGTGCTTCATATAAGGATGCGTTGCCCACTTTCTTCTCCGGGGCTGGACAGTTGCAAAGGGAGATTAACTTCACTCTCTGGGAGGCACGGTAGCACAGCGGTTAGCACAGTTGCTTCACAGCTCCAGGGTCCCAGGTTCGACTCCCCGGCTTGGGTCACTGTCTGTGCGGAGTCTGCATGTTCTCCCCGTGTCTGCGTGGGTTTCCTCCGGGTGCTCCGGTTTCCTCCCACAGCCCATAGGTGTGCAGGTTAGGTGGATTGGCCGTGCTAAATTGCCCTTAGGTTAGGTTGGGTTACAGGGATGGGGTGGCGGTGTGGGCTTGGATAGGGTGCTCTTTCCAAGGGCCGGTGCACACTCAATGGGCCGAGTGGCTTCCTTCTGCACTTTAAATTCTATGATTCACTCCACCTCCAGCCCTTTGCATTGCACCCATCCTGGGAATTTCCCATATGGATGTGGGAAAATCCTAACACCTACCGACTTGTCCCCCTCTCCCCCCTCCAAAAAAGAAAAGATCTTCAAGAGAGGTTGGGATAAGTTGATTGACTTTTTTCTTTAACAATTCAATATTCAATAATTCTGTCCCGTTGTTGTCGAAAATCCTTGGCATTAAACTAAATCATAGAATTTACAGTCCAGAAGGAGGCCATTTGGCCCATCGAGTCTGCACCGGCCCTTGGAGAGAGCACCCCACTTAAGCCCACGCCTCCACCCTATCCCTTTAACCCCACCCAACCCAATCTTTTTTTTCTGGACACGAAGGGGCAATTGATCGTGGCCAATCCACCTAACCTGCACATCTTTGGACTGTGGGAGGAAACCGGAGCACCCGGAGGAAACCCACGCAGACACGGGGAGAACGTGCAGACTCTGCACAGACAGTGGCCCAAGCCAGGGAATCGAACCTGGGACCCTGGAGCTGTGAAGTAACTGTGCTAACCACTGTGCTACCGTGCTGCCCAAAGGGGAAGAAATGTCTAAATGTGTTTCTCAAAACTCCTGGTCACAGCCTTCCTATTTCTTCATGTTTTGCCTGTGAACATCTTTCTCTCTCTCTCTCTCTCTTTCTCTCTCTCTCTCTCTCTGCTACTTTTTGTCCACAGCTGCACGTACCCTTAACACCATGGCCACTGTCTGTGAAGACAAGGGCAGAAAAGTAAGTACAAGAATATGCCTTTTTGAAAATTAATTTAGAGTACCCAATTCATTTTTTTCAATTAAGTGGGGGCAAAACCAACGCAATCGCGGGGAGAACGTGCAAATTCCACACGGCGCCGAGGTCCCAGGGCCGGGATCGATCCTGGGACCTCGGCGCCGTGAGGCAGCAGGGCTAACCCACTGCGCCACCGTGCTGCCCCGAATATGCCTTTTTTTTAAGGTGGGCTGGCAGGAAGGGCGCTGTCGGTTTGGTTAAATTGAAAGAGACCGGGGGAATGTGCACCAGTAGCCATCGATGATCAGAGCTCGCTGCTCCCAAAGAGTGAGACGCTGGCACACGCACGGGGTAAATTGTTCTGTTTGTGGCTCTTGTTTTTGACACAGGAGCATACAGGCAGGAGATCTCTTTTCATCATTCCTTCTGCTCGCTTCTCCTTGCTCCATTATCTCGGATATTAGATCTAATTCAATTTTCAGAGATATGTATGTATCTGCTTCCTATCAAGCTTTGTGTTCCAGGTCAGAACGACTTATTGTGTGAGAAATTAATTCTCCTCAGCCCCCACATGGTTTTTCCCAACCAATACCTTAAATCCATGACTGCTACTTAAGGCATCAACAGAATATGGATTGCTGGCATCTTCCTGGTGCTTTTATGGGAGGGAGTGTGAAACAGGTCAGGGTCACTGTGAAGAGTCCGGGAGGAGAATGAAGCAGAGCAGGATCACTGTGAAGCAGACCGGGGGCAGAGTGAAGCAGGTCATGATCACTGTGAGGAGACCGGGAGGAGAGTGAAGCGCACTGGGGTCACTATTATGGAGACCGGGAGGTGTATGGAGCACATCAGGATCATTATGAAGCAGACCGGGAGGGAATATGTACCAGCTCAGGATCACTGTGAAGCAGACTGGTACCACTGAAGTGGGAGAGAAAATAAATCAAATTGTAACACCACAGGAAGGCTGTGAGTTTATTGGCTCCTGCTCATTGTAGTTTTGTTTCTCTTTCCCCAAATTTGGGAGGCTCGTCTAAGGAGGTGGGAATTAAAATCCTTTCTTTTAATTAAAAGGGTTGAGTAAAGCATTTAAATTCATCTCTCTATTTAAGTGACAACAAAAGAAAATAAGTGAGTAGCTGATAATTTAATTTTATAAAATAGTCCGTATATTATCTAATAGATAGAGGAATGGCAGGAATGACCCATTGAGTGCACATCCTGTTCCACGTGGGAACTCATGGACGTATCTTGTGTTCCAGAAAACCATATAGGCAGGGAAATTTGTCAGCTGTAGCACCTCGAGCTCCAGAATTTGGAGCTTGAGCCGTAGCTGGAATCCATGACATTGAGAATTTTGCAGACAGGCCATTTATAGAAGTGGTCAATCTGCAGCTTAATGGCGTGCCAGGAGAGAGGGAGTGACCAGGCAGTCGAGAAGATCCAGGCGGATAGTGCAGGAGTCTGAATGCTGATGATAGTTCAGCTGCGGAGTACAAACGGAGGTTGGTCCACGGCACCACAGCTGGCTCAGCTGTACAGGCCAGCGAGGAGAACCGGAGGAGCACGAGTGATAGGGGTTTTGATGGTTACGAGGACAGGCAGGAATTCCTGGGAGTCAGAATGCCAAAGAACGGCTAAAGAGTCCCCTGAGGAAGGAGGATAAACAGCCAGCGGTTGTGATCCAAATCAGTATCAATGACATAGCCAGAATGTAGGGAGTTACGTAGGAAATTAACAAGCAGGATCTCCAAAGTAGTAATCGGCAAATTACTCCGAATACCGCTGGCATTTGGGGATCGAAAGAGGAGGATAGAGCAGATGAACATGCGGCTGGAGAGATGGGGCTGGAGAACGGGCTTTAGATTCTTGCAACATTGGAATCAGCTCTCGAGGAGATGGGGTCTGCGCAGGCCGGGCAGGTTGCTCCTAAACATGCAGAGCAGAGACCAGTTTCTTCGCAAGTGATTTATTCATGTCATCTGCGGGGGCGGGGGGGGGGGGGGGTTTAAACTAATTTGGCAGGGGTGTGGGGACCCCCGGTAATGCCAGAGAGGAATGTCAAGGTGGAAAGAACATTGGGAGAGACAGATATTGCCAGCGTAGGAAATAGTAAGGAGTTAGGTGGGTTCAGCACAAGAGAGCAAGTAATAAAATTTAAATTCGGGTTATGGTGCATATTTGCGAATGCATTCAGTCCTCTAATGAGGATTGGTGTCTTACAGATACAGTTAGCCTGGTGGCAATGTGATATTGCTGAAAAGAGAGACAATGGGCTGCCTCCCGTTACCAAGATGCGTGCCGCGGGGAGGCCAGAGAATCTCGCCCATGTTGTTGAAGCTTTTTGCCTTGTACTCAACAGGACAAAACGCAAGAATACCAAATTTCAAATGATCACAACAATTTACTCTACAGGAGGAAAAGCGTGCCAATTGGTTGGCAGGTCTGCTCTGATTGGCCAGAGTGTTGCCATGGAGAATGCAATGGGGGAACTATAGGCTCCTCAAGCTCCTGGGTAATTCAAAAAAGTCACAAGACTTGGACATATTCCTTTTGTTTGCAGAGAATGGGTCCCTGTGGGTGAATTTGTGCCACTTTTGGCAAGTATCAATGAGTCACATTATGGGCTCGACTGAAAATCTTAAATTGGTAGTTGGCGTAGCTATTAGCGCACTCAGGATTGTTCAGCATACGCTGCACAATCGCAAAATCACGTCTAACAGTGGATGTTGCATTTGGGTTTTGCAAGGGCGGGCAGATTCAGCACTCTGTCTATTACAAACGACCGAAGGAGAATACTGTTTGATTCAATCAGCCAGTGGCTGGGGTATACGGCCAATTTACCCTGGCATTGTACTGGCTTTGAAATTCACCCATGGCGTTGTTCAATTGTGTGGTGGTGGAAAGCTCGTTGCAAAGGACCCGTACTCAACAGTAAGAAATGTCAGGTGACCGGAGGTCAGGCTAACTTTCCCGCCTTTATCTATTCAAGTTCCGACAAAGGAAACTCAGAGATGTGCGGCACACGCCCACTCCCCGGGGCAAAGACGCCATGCAGCGATGCCTCAGATTCTTTAACTTCTTCGTCCCAAACGCAGCCAACTTTGCTGATGGAACATCAACACTTGAGCTCTTAAGAGACAGCTTACTCATGTAGCCACTGTATAGCAATAAGATGAAATGACTTGATTAACGTTCAAATGTTTGATATACTTTGGGCAGGGTTTCCCCTCGCGGTGTGTTTTCCGCCGGTGGAACCGGCTCGCCATTGGTCACCAGCGGCATCTTCCAGTCCCGCCGAGGTCTACAGGATTTTGCGTGCATTGTGGGGAGGCATATGTTTAGCAGTTATTAACAACAGTCTATTAGGGCAATTATCAATTACTTTTAGGGATTTTTGAATGTATATGGCGTGGTCTACGATACTAAAGCAGTAAAGGACAATTTTACAAAGACGTCAATTGAAAGCTGATGTGGCACCATCTGCAGCAGTCGGTATAAGGGTCAAGAAACATGTTCAAGTCTAACTGGTTCTCAGTGACTTTAACAGCTTGTTCTTCAGACACAATCTACAAGTAGCCAGATAAAGGTGAGCAACATGTTTCCCTAACTCGACCTAAGGACCAGGCACATCTGTTGGGCCTGGCACCAGGTCGGGCGATTGGGGGGGGGCGGGGAATGCATGGAAAGATGAAGTGTATATGAAAGTACTCACTTTACCTGGGAGCACATATGCAACTTGTTTAATGTAACGTCAAAACAGATATGGTCAAATGTAAACGTTATTCCTACCGATGTAACCAGCACTGTACAAATGTTACCTGATATCTCACGCTGGGCAGAATCAGCTCTTTCTCTGAAGCTGTGCTCTCCCAACACGTTGCTTAATAGACAATGGCTCTGTGCCTGAGACTCCTCCGATTTTTTTGCAGAAGAGAGAAGAAACGCAGCAGCCGGGGGGGAAACCGAAGATCCCACTGGGGGGGGAAGAGCCGGGAATTCCTGTCCTTTACTGTTACAGGGTGATTCGAGGTCGGCCCAGCGCTGCTCAGGCCTAGAGGCCTTTGGCCTGTTTAGGTGATAAAAGGCTGCTGGTTTGGAGGGGCTTGTAGACCAGCTCTTCAATGGTCACCTGGGGCGAAAGGGGCTGGTTTAGCACAGTGGGCTAAACAGCTGGCTTGCCATGCAGAACAATGCTAGCAGTGCGGGTTCAATTCCCGTACCGGCCCCCCCACCCCCCCCCCCCCCGAACAGGCGCCGGAATGTGGCGACTCGGGGCTTTTCACAGTAACTGCATTGAAGCCTACTTGTGACAATAAGTGATTATTAGTATTAAGCTGGACGAGGCCAGGACAGCCTGGGGTGGGGGAAAGGGGTGACAGGGAACTGACAGAAACGAGGAATAAAGGGGAGCCGCGAACCGGAGGCCGCAGGCCTCAAATGAGAGCTAGGCCCGTTCAGGAAGGGCACCGCCACATCATTTGCCAGCTGGGGCTGTGCCGGCAGCGCTCTGACTGCTGGGGCACAAGGTTCTGTGGTTCAACACCCACCCCGGGACCTGACTATAAAAATAAATCAAAGCTGGCACTCCGGTGCAGTACCAAGGGGATGCTGCATTGTTGCCGATGCTGCCCTTCAGAGGATGCCTGCTGCGGGGAATGGAGAAGATTCTGGTGTTTTACCCCTTAATCACCAAAATAGAAACAAATTAACTGGCCATCAGCATATTGCTCTTGTGCGAGACTGCTGTGTAGAAACCATTACAGCAGGGACTGTACCTCAACTATTGTGCAGCAATTTGAAATGTCTGGTGGCCATCGGTGTGACCTTTTCTCATCAAAGGTGCAGGAATCCAGGTGACACAAAAAATAAAGGTTAAACCAAATTTATTTGAATTCAAAAGTAAAGCCACACCCCCGGGGGGGGGGGGGGGGGGGCGAAGAACACTGGTGCCCCAGCCGGGGAGGCTGACAGGAACTCCCAGTCCGGGTCCGGGCCGGTGTTTAAGAGGCTCGATGGCGAGTCCCAGCTGGAAGGGCCTCCACCCGTTACCATGGGAACCCGTCCTCCACGGGCCCCATGGGGAGATCGACGAGCGACTCCTCAAGATCCTCGTGAGGGTTATCATGAAAGGTTAGTGGAGATATAGAACCCACGTCTCCCAAAATGCTATTGGGGGGGGGATTGGTGTTGGTGGGGGGGAGGCTGTCAATTCAGAATGTCAGAATTGTGCTTGATGGAATTGTTCAAGTGTATTGAACATTATGGATGCCTCGCGCCTTCACGGTCGTAAAAACGTCCCAAGGCGCTTCACAGGCACGTTCCTCCGAGGAAAGTTCACACTGACGCATGTCGGAGGGAAGCAGGGCTGCAGCAGTTCAAGAAGGCGGCTCGCCATCGCCCTCTCAAGGACAATTTTGGGGATGGCACCAAATGCTGGGCCTAGCGAGTAAGGCCAGGCCCCTTGAATGGACAAAAGAAAAAGTGGACGCAAGCTTGGCCAGGGAGGTAGGTTCCAAGAAGAGTCTTCAGCGATCTTATTGGATGGCGGAGCGGGCTTGAGGGGCTGAATGGCCTACTCCTGCTCCGACGTTCCTGTGTCATGAAGCAGGAGAGCCAGAGAGGTTCAGGGAGGAAATTCCAGAGCCTCTGGTGACAGAGTGGTGGAAAGCACATTGCGGTTCCAGCTGTGTGCCTGTGCATGCTGTGCCAAATCGAACAACTGAATAATGGATAAACCATTGGCTGGGCACCAGGGAGAACTCCCCTGCTGTTTCTCCAAATAGCGTCATGGGAACTTTTGCATCCCCTCCCCCCACCCCAACCCCCCCCCCCCCCCCCCCCCCCACCCCAGCCGAGAGGGCAGATGGGGCCTCGGTTTAGCATCTCATCAGGCATGTGTGCCTCGTGCTAAACGTGGGCGGCAGAAGAGAGGTTGTCAAGGATGAAGCAAAACTGCGGAAAATCGGAGGGGAATGATGATGTGAGCATTGGGAAAAAATCAAAACGCGAGGGAGTTCAGCAGGCGGCACGCATGACAATAGAATAATTTTCCCTCAGTACTGCTCTGTTCACATACATCTCAGTTCTGCGCTCGAGACTCTGAAGTGGGACTGAAAGGGTTAATCACGCCACCCCTCCCCCCCCCCCCTCCGACATTAGGCCTGAAGCCTATCGAACAGGTTAACAGCGTCACCAGCACAGAACGCAAGGGGGAGGGCAATGTTGTTCACCTAAAAGGGAAACAGAAATTTACTGAAGTTAAGGACCTTTAAACCCAGCTCTCCTTTAGATCTATCTGTTCAAAAATCGGGATGGGTTTTGATGGGATGGGTGGGGAGAGAGTGTTTCCTTGGACAAGGAATTGGAAACCAGGGATTGGAAAATAATTAACACAGGGGGGCGGCACGGTGGCGCAGTGGTTAGCACTGCTGCCTCACGGCGCTGAGAACCCGGGTTCGATCCCGGCCCCCGGTCACTGTCCGTGTGGAGTTTGCACATTCTCCCCGTGTCTGCATGGGTCTCACCCCCACAGCCCAAAGATGTGCAGGGTGGGTGGATTGGCCACGCCAAATGCTTGGCGTGGGATGTACATTGGACAGCTCTTTGAGTGAGCTAGCACTGACGAGCCAGGCCAAATGGCCTCCTTTCTGTTCCAGAATTCTATTATTTACAGTCTTACAGATATCACATGAGATTCACGGAGCTCAGCCTTCCTCTGATAAACATTAATATTTGATTCAGCTGGAATCAAGCCAGTGTCAACATTACGCTCCTAGCAATTTACGATCCTCTTGTAAGGCACTCTAACAGTAAACACCTTGCTCCTCGCTCTTCCACAGGGACCGCCGCCAGATTCACTGCTCTGTTCTGCTCCTAAACCTCATTGAAAAAGAGTCAAGTTGAGAATCAATGGGAGGGGGTCACCCTTCCAGAGTTAGCCTGACTGTGTGTGCACGTGTTGTTTGCATGTGTGTGTTAATTCGCTGGTGTACGTGAGTGTGTGTAGAGAGGCATGCGTGTGCATTAGTGTGTGCATGAGAGTTTGCGTGCATGCATGTGTTTTACATGTGTGTACATTAGTGCATATATGCTGACATGTATATGCAATAGCTCATGTATGTATGTGTGCATGTTGGTGCATGTGTGTGCTTGAGTGCATGTTGTTTTGCAGGGGTGTGCATTAGTGCATGTGTGTGTGTTGGCCTATGTGTGCGCATTAGTATGTGCATGCATGTTTGTGTGCATGCATGTGATTACCTATGTGCGGGCATGTGTGTGTGTTAGTGTATGAGTGGTGAAGGCATGTATTTGCATACATGCACATTAATGCATATGTTTGCATGGGTGTGTGTCAGCATATGTGTATGCCGTAATGGGTATTCATGATTGCCCGTGTGTATATATTTGCGTGTGTGCATTATTGCATGAGTGTGGGCATGTGTGTGGCTTGAACAGTTTGAGAGAGAGCATGTGCCTGCATTCATGTGTTTGTGTGAGTGCGCATTCGTGTGTGGGGCATGTTTACATAAGTGCAAGTGCCGTCGTGTTTGTGTATGAGTGTACGCAAGCAAGTGTGTGTGTGTGTGTGTGTTGGGGTGCACAGCTCAGACACAAGCTCAGCTGTGATGTCCCTCAGCGTCTGTCATAGAATCATAGAATTTACAGTGCAGAAGGAGGTCATTCGGCCCATCGAGTCTGCACCGGCCCTTGGAAAGAGCACCCAACTTAAGCCGCCACCGTGACTGTTTTGGACAGTAAGGCCAATTTATCATGGCCAATCCACCTGATGCACGTCTTTGGACTGTGGGAGGAAACCGGAGCACCCGGAGG